>NC_079451.1:40136440-40228940 GCF_903798145.1 Danio aesculapii | reverse complement strand
AAATACGATGGCACAGATAGAAGAAATATTTTCCATATTAAATGGAGATTTTGTTCTAACCAACACCTGAAATTGATATATTAGAAATGGCTTCTATTTCTTGCAGCTGAACAACCGGATAAACTGACAACGATCACCTCAGGTACACCTCATGTGCTTTATTCAGTGTTAAATGCTAATAGTGTGAGTTTAAAGGTCATTTTACATCACATTTATTGCCATACTATTGAAAGCATTCAGAAAGATCACTGAAAGCAGATAAAATAAACCGTTTATAATTGAATTGTGACTCTGGACAAGCCAACACATATAAGTGATTCGGCATGTACATTTAATAATGTTAAAGAGGTTTAAAACATTAATTAGGTTATAAACCTAACCATTTTGTCAGTGAGTGCACTATTCTGTGATTCGAAATGGCTGCATTTAAATTTCTGTCATGTTTCATCTGGTGCAAACAGCCAAATTGCTTATCACTGCAAATCTCATCACGTAGCGTGCTATTAGGACACAGGGTTTCAATGCAACCCACTCACCTAATGTTTACATTCATTATATTTATATTATTTGCTAATTAATGACCACCTCATGTAGAACTCTGAATCTGCGTCTCATTTCAGAGTCTGCTACTGTCCACCGGAGGTCACATTTTGGTCACAGATGCAAACTTTGAGAGCCTTTCTGACTGAATGAATGAAATACACTGTTTTCCAACAAGGCAACTCAAGGTACTGAAATATAATTGGCTAAAGTGACATTAGGCTGGACCAAAGAACCAAAACAAAGACTAACTCACATTTTTAAAGCAGAATATCTGACTTCAGCATTGTTTTTCAGATAAACAAGAATGTTCACTTTGTGTGTTTCTTAAATATCTGCAAACATATTATGGTACTTTTATGCTTTAGAAGAGTCAAAAACTTACATACAGCACCTTTAAAGGTGACAAGCCATGATTGATTGGGAAGAATTTCCAAATTGGAAAAAGTCCAAATTGCATACTCTGACACAGTGACCATCATAAGAGCCTAAAATATTGTGTGGTCTTTCAACATGACACCTTAAAGTTAAGTAATGGAGAAGTTGCGATTTGTTTTTTCTTCTCCGTTAGACTTATGTCTGAGTGAAACACCTTGTCAAATGAGAATAATCTATGGCAGGACTTGATTTCTGTTGGTCAGTGTCATGTGCGTTGTACAGTCTAACAACAAAAATAATGCTTTTTAAAGAACAAGGTAAACCCTCAAGAATATTTAGAATGACCTGTTTCAGTAGTCACCTACCAGCAGATATTTCTATCCAAAGATGCGTATTAAATTGTGCTGGAATATCACATAAAACATTTGCGACACATGCCACTCAAGACAGTTCTGGAAGTAATAATAGTGAACCACTTTGATGACGGACATTGACTGAGGGATTTTAGAATGACCAAAACTGACCAAAAATATGTTTCCATTGTAGCTTATGCTAATTTTTTAGCAGATAAAAGTTTTCCCTTTTCAGTTGTGCGCATCAGTTTTGTTTTGTATTGCATCAAAATGTTTGTGCAATTTGATGTTTGCATTAAGCAGTTTTTATGTTCCGAAATGCACATTAAAATAGATGGAAACATAGCTACTGCTTGTAGTTTTGAAGTCTACATATAGTGCACATATATTATCCAACGACAAGTTTGTTTACTGAAGTTAAAAGTTAACAAAAATATTTTTTATGATCGTCGAACATTTATAGATACACTAGTGAGGCATAACTTGCGAACTGAGGAAAATGTCACGTCTTAACCCTTATGTGCTGTTGGGAATGTTTTCATCCACTCTGGGGTGATTTTGAGTCTTAATTTGGCCACAACTTTCTCTGTGTTTCAAGAAATGAAATGATTTTTGTTAACAAATTTTATTTTGACTCATATTTTGGAAGATGCTTTGGAAATTTAAAAAAATTCAACAATAAACTCAAAATTATCACCCTTTCATTATGTTGGTGGCTTTTTTTGCCCCATTGGCTTCAATTATAATGACATTTTTTGATTGAAAATGTCCATGATGGCATATAATCATCCATTGTTGACTGCTGGTGGTTTTCCCTGTTAAGAAGAGGAAAACTTTGTAATTTTTACTCTTGATCACCATTTAACCCAAATTTAACAAAATGAGTAAAAAAAATGGACGTCTTTGGAAAGTTTCTTTGCTAAGGGGTAAAAGCCCAGTGAAGGACCCGCGAATTGCCAAGGAATAGATCCACAACCCATTTGTCAACAAATCAGGTGAATCCACCATGTCTGTGCAAGAAGATCAACTGCTGAAGATTACAAATAACGGCGGCCTTTTAGGGGCCATTCACATATCGCGTCTTTTCTAGAGTTCACACAAGTTCATTATTTCCAGTAGAGGTGTGATGCGCTCGCAAACAGCATGACACACTCGCACCTTCCAGACACACCTAGTTGAATGAATGCTGCGAGCACACCGCGAGTCATGTGAACTGACCAATCAGCTTCATACTTTGTATGGAATATACACATTTCGGTAGACAAAGTTCCAATCCCAATTCTATTTTTGTACCCCTACCCCTTCCCCTTGGCCCTTAAAACCGAGTGTGAAGGGGAAGGGCTTCAAAATTTACCCCTAAGGAATGGGACAGCACTACAGCACCTGCACACGTCATAATATATCATCGCGATCTAATGCTTCATATTAGATCAAACGATAGCGACTGCTGTAGTAATTCCAGTTGTGTTATTTTTTGGTATTTATCTTCAGGAAATCACTGAAGGCATATATTAAGTTATCATGACGATATAATGTGGCAATAAGATCGTAACTGTACTGTGCATTTACACCATAGTGACAATAGTCATCTATGTAAACACACCAAAAACAACATTAACATTTTACCAGACACTGTAAAAAGCTCATTCCCAGCCACTAGACTTTTCTGACAGGTCATTCTGACATTCTAGTGTCGGAATAGTGTGGGACTGCTGTACAGTTATTATTATGGATTATAGGTAGCTAAACTTAGCGGTTTTTATTTTAGCGGTTTTTTTTTTTAAAGCATGAACGTAAAACACGAACGCGGTTATGAATATATTAAAACATATGTTTGTTTGTTGCAAAAATTTGTAATAATGACAAAAAAATACTTATTTGTTGATCTTCTGATTCCGGGTGCAGCTATACTGCCCTTGTGGCTGGTGTATTCTGGGAAATTTTCTTACCCCTTGGTTTCAACTGTGGTCCTGAAAAATCTCTGTATGAAGGGCTATCTATGCCTTTAAGCTAACAAGAATTGGGACAGCCCTATCCCTTCACGGGGGAATGCGCAATACGAGGGGTAGGGGTAAGGGGAAGGACTAAGGGGTAGAATTGGGATTGGGCCTATTTACCTCAAAACAGAACACCAAAACGCTGCAGTGCTTTTTATTTTTCTCCATAAATAAAATTTGTATCAGAGTGACAGCAATGTCTTATCAGCTCGTCATCCTCTGAGAAAACGGTTGATTGTCGCATAGCAACTTACGAACACCAGCCTCCCAATCGGTCCGCAGTAAAATTGTCAAGCACTGACTGATCCGCTGTAATAAAAAGGTTTGGGACCACTGGAGTATAGTGTGTGTATGAGAGAGAAACCTTTGTGCATTATCTTGATATGTCTGAGAAAATCTAAATAGGCAGCTCTGCTCTCAGAACATATATATATATATATATATATATATACATGTATAACTATATAACTTATATAGAACTACATATAAAAGCCAGAAACTTTTTTGCACAGGCCTATTTATAGGAATAATGGTGCCAACTGATGATCAACAGTAAAAATGTAACATTGTACCTCTTCCCAACAAGGAAAAGGACCAACAATCAAGAATGCATGGTTATATGGTGTCATGGCTTTCCAATCAAAAAATGTAATTACAATTGAAGTCAATGGGGCGAAAACAGCCACAGATATAACAAATTGGTAGTGAATTTGAACAGTGCACAAGGGTTAAACTTAATTTACATTAAATAATTTTAAATATAAAAAATAAATTTAAAAAATGTCTATTTTCCATTTATGAAAATATATCGGCCAGCGCTGGAAAGTTAGTTAGCTCCGCGGTCATGTAAATCTCTGTTAAAGCAGGGCGACTGTAAGCTGTATCTGGGCTAAGTGATTTCTCACAGGGTTTGACAGACGTGTCCTGACAAAAGTACCTGTGGAGACTCTGTGGTTTGTGGTTTGCGTGAGCAGACTCCTCTGTGCGCGTCCCACCGGGCTGTGTGTGAGGATACGAGAGCCGTTCGGCAGCCGGACAGTGTCTCTCTCTGCGGGACTGCGGATCCCGCTCTGGCTTCCTTTGAAAGCCGCCAATAATGTCCTACAGAGGAATTCTCAGCGCAGATATTAACAACCACACCATGTGGAGAAAATGACTGATCATGTGTGTAATTAAAACGTGGCGTGTGTGAGTGTGTGATTTGGGACGGTGTTCTCTATGCTCTCCTCAGATACTGTGCCGTGTTAATTTGCAAGGAAAGAGCAGGGAATAGCTGTGATACTGGAGATATTGGCCGAGTGTCACCCTTGTCCTGTCACACATTTGATTGTCCCAAGCTGCACTTCTGATGTTTCCAAGCACAAATGTCCTTGGAGATGGCCTGTTTTTGTTTGTCTTCTCACTGTATTTTAAGATCCACTCAAACATCTGTTTGGTGCAGTGAATATATTGTAGCAAAGGCCTGTGCTCTGTTCAGATTAGGCTTTTAATTCAGGTTCAGTTAAATTGGTAGCAAATAAAATGCTGAATTTAACTTAATTTATATTCATTTGAATTTTTTAATTTAAAAATTACATTTCTAGTTAATTCAAAGAATTTAATATATAAAATATATTAAATATATATGATTATCTATATATTCATACAACAGTTCTGTCTGGTTCTTGAATCTGATTGGCTGATAGCCGTGTGATATTCTGCCAGTAACAGCACTCATACCGCCTCTTCACCTTTCACCCTTGTGTATAACTCCGCCCACATACAGCGACAAGTAGAGGACAGTCTACATATTGCAGCTGTTGGGCAACATAATGTAATTTTGAGGCTTTTTTAGTCGAGAATGTAGTTGTGTAGTTGTTTAGATTGCAACTATGCAGTGTATTTATAAGGATAGTGCCTATTTTAAAATATTTATAATTTCTGAGAGATAGAGATATTTATCATTTCTGATCTGATATCTGTTGGACAGTATATATATATATATATATATATAAGCCTTACGTGTGCAGCTGTTTTACTACTTGAGATGTATACTATGTGTTGTGTGTGGCTAGTGATTTAATTTTTATTTTACTCTTCAGCACTTTGGTCTAATGCTCGGTATTTGTAAAGTGCTTTATAAATAAAGTGGAATGAATGAATATACCAGGAAGAAGAAGCTGCCTTTTTTATTTTTTATTTTTATTTTATTTTTTTTTTAATTTTTTTTATTTCTTGTTGGACACATATCTGATTGAAACCAAAGTGAATCCAAAACTTATGTCAGGAATTGGTTTTGTCCATCTGTTATTTTTTACTGTAGATGTTTTGATTGTTGTTGTTTGCTATTGGTCGATGTCATGTGAGTATCACATTTGCTAGCATTTGACATGAAGAGTTGTGGTGATTTTATTTTTTTGTTTTTAATGATAATGGGTGTGGTGGCACAGTGGCTCAGTGGTTAGCACAGTTGCCTCACAGCAATAAAGTCGCTGGTTCGACTCCCGACTGGGCCAGTTGGCATTTCTGTGTGGAGTTTGCATGTTCTCCCTGTGTTTGCGTGGGTTTCCTCCGGGTGCTCCGGTTTCCCCCACAGTCCAAAGGCTGCATGTCAACCTCGCTATTATAAAATGATTTCTAGAATCTCCATTGTAGTATCTGATTTGAGTTCATTTTGTTATTAAGAAGAAATGCCGTATTTACATCGTTAGGTATTTCAAATTGCTCTTCTCAAACTTCACTAAACAAAGAATGGAAAAGAACTTCACTGTGTGTTAGGGCCTATGTTAACAGGGTTTCTGCAGGTTTCACCAAGTCAAATTTAAGACTTCTTAACACCTTTTTAAGATGTATACAGAGCTGAACACTAAGGATTTTTTTCTAATGGCATTGTTTGGCCAATGAAAAAGATTTTAACTTGCTTCATCAAAACAACTTTAATTTAGTTATATTCTAAGCACTTACGTTAAATGTGTCAAAACAAGCAAAATCTACTTTAAATATTTACAAAACTATAATTAACTAAATTCATGCACAACAGTCTGTCTATAATACATGGAGAACTTTTAAATAAAAGTTATTGAAAGGAAGATAATTACACTCTATTTTAGGTAAATAAGAATTAAATATGTAACTTTTGTTTATAGTTTTATTGAGATGGATTATTGGTAATTGGTCGGCTTGATTGGTAACTTTAAAACCACCTGACAAAAGTCTTGTCACCTATTCAAGTTTTAGGAAAAACAAATAATTACTTGACTTCTAGTTGATCATTTGGTATCAGAAGTGGTTTATATGAAAGGCAAAGGCCTCTAGATTACGCTTATTTTACCAAAATAAAATATGATCATGCCTTGATTTTTAATTATTAATTAGGACAGTAAGATTTGACTTTACTTAGACAAAAGTCTTGTCACTTAACAGAAAAAATGTACAGTATAAAATATAAAGTCATGGTGCAGTCGAAAAAGAATTAATATTGTGTATGACTCCCATGAGCTTGGACAACTACATCCATACATCTCTGCAATGACTCAAATAACTTATTAATAAAGTCATCTGGAATGGCAAAGGAAGCGTTCTTGCAGGACTTTCAGAGTTCATCAAGATACTTTGGATTCATCTTCAATGCCTCCTCCTCCATCTTACTGCAGACATGCTCAATAATGTTCATGTCTGGTGACTGGGCTGGCCAATCCTGGAGCACCTTGATATGCACTATAGGTTAATTGGATGAACCAAGCCTTAATGTATGAGTTTCTAGTAATGGGTTGCGGCCGCTGCATAAAAGAGATGCTGGACTAGTTGGCAGTTCATTCAGCTGTGGCTACCCCTGATAAATAAGGGACTTAGTCGAAGGCAAATGAATGATAATGGTTGTTGAGATGTTAAAATCATAAAATGTCATAAGTCATTGTATCTTGTATCTTATTAATAAAGTCATCTGGAATCGCAAAGGAAGCGTTCTTGCAGGACTCCCAGAGTTCATCAAGATTCATCTTCAATGCCTCCTCTTTCATCTTACCGCAGACATGCTCAATAACGTTCATGTCTGGTGACTGGGCTGGCCAATCCTGGAGCACCTTGATATGCACTATAGGTTAATTGGATGAACCAAGCCTTAGTGTATGAGTTTCTAGTAATGGGTTGCGGCTGGAAGGGCATCTGCTGCGTAAAAGAGATGCAGGAATAGTTGGCGGTTCATTCAGCTGTGGCTACCCCTGATAAATAAGGGACTTAGTCAAAGGCAAATGAATGATAATGGTTGTTGAGATGTTAAAATCATAAAATGTCATAAGTCATTGTATCTTGTATAGTGTGTTGTTTTTGCTATTGGTCGATATCATGTATCGCATTACATTCAAATTCAGATTATTCAAATGATCATAATTCACAAAGGCAATTATGATTAAAGAAATATTCTTTGTGCTCTTACGCCACAGTTCTGATGTAGTCTTTCTATAGTTCTTGTGGTCTACCCAGACGTATTCGCCAGACAGCATGTTGTCAGAGAGGAGTTGTGTGGGGGTCGAGGTGACTGACATGACTTTGACTTTGTGAAAAGCTTCTCCTCCTTTGGAGAGCCGTGCTTCAGTTCTCCAGCGCTGCCTCCGGCTCCGAGAGGGGGAGGGAATCAAATCGGGGGTAGCAGGAGTGATCAATTTGGAGGCTATCAGCACCAGCATGTTCGGAGTGCTGAATTAACACACCACCGGGGACTGTTCCTGGAGCCCACCACGAGCCCTTCACTCCTAATGTGCTAACAAGCTCACTTTTGCTGTCTCTTCAGTGGCAATTTCTCTCTTTCCTTCCAGAACCCGGGAGTTCAGCGCGGTGACAATGAAAAGCTCCGTAGGAGGGGGGGAAGAGGCCAGGAGTATTTTTTCCCCCCTTCTGCCTTTCATCCACAAGGAAAATGAGTTTCTGGTAATGCACAAAAGGCTCTTTTTTATCCTCCTCTCCTCTTGGAGCATGTGATGCTAGAGAGGGCGCAAGAACCCGGCACGCACTCTCTTAAAAGGACTTTCTCCTTTTTAACAAGCCGTCATAAAAAAACACACCACCCATCAAAAATTCAATTACAGTGGATGCAAGGCCCGGGTTATTTGGGTGAATACATGGTGCAAAAAAGAGAGCGGGGAAAAAAGAGGAACTGTTTTTCTCTTTACCTCTGTCTTTGTGACACACAAAGAGCATCTGAAGTCAACAGCGGAGAGGATTTGTTGTCTTGGTGACAGGGTGGCATTAGCGGCTCATCTCAGGTTCAGGATGGTGACCGCATGTTGGGCGGCTCTGAGAGGACTATTAAGACGCACAGCGGTGCTGCTTACCATTTGCTCTCGCTGTTTCCAATGGCTGCCCGCTTGTGGATGGAATACTGGCATATAAACTCTGGTCACCTTTGCTCTTTATTCTGGCCTTGAACTGTGTGTGTAGCAGTGGACTAAAACTTCAGAAAGACACAGGCCAACAGTAAAACCCAAGACCCAGATCCTGAAGTGGCAGAAGGTCGATTTTTCCAATGAATCATCTGGTGAACTGCATCCCAATCATCACAAATACTGCAGAAGACCTACTGGAACCTGCATGGACCCAATATTCTCACGCAAGTCAGTCAAGTTTGGTAAAGGAAAAATCATGGTTTGGGGTTACATTCAGTATGGGGGCGTATGAGAGATCTGCAGAGTGGATGACAACATAAACAGCCTGAGGTATCAAGACATTTGTGCTGCCCATTACATTATAAACCACTGAAGAGGGCAAATTCTTCAGCAGGATAGCGCTTCTCATCCTTCAGCCTCCACATCAAAATTCCTGAAAGCAAAGAAGGTCAAGGAGCTCCAGGATTGGCCAGCCCAGTCACCAGAAATGAACATTATTGAGAATGTCTGGGGTAAGATGGAAGAGGAGGCACTGAAGATGAATCCAAAGAATCTTAATTAACTCTGGGAGCCCTGCAAGAACGCTTTCTTTGCCATTCCAGATGACTTTATTAATAAGTTATTTGAGTCATTGCAGAGATGTATGGATGCAGTCCTCAATATTAATTCTTTTTCCACCGGGTTTGACCGGAAATGACACAGGCTTCTTCCAAAAGATAATATGACGATGTACAAGAGGCATCATAGTGGGAAAAAAAAAGCTTTTATTTACATTTGTACAAGGCAGAATTTGCCAGGAGTGTGTATAATTTTGTCCTTGACTGTATATTTTTCAATAATGATGCTCTTACTCTCAATAATATGTTCAGAACAAATGAAGTGTACAGTCAGAAGCTTTAGATTAATGAATAGCAGCCATGACTGAATGTTTCAGTCAGTTAGTCAATACGAGTGCTATTCTGAGCTCTGTTAACACGGCTGTCAAGACCATCAGCGGCTCAGTCACGTTCTGCTTATGCTTGTAGTACTGCATGTGTCTAATTACGTCGCACCCACAGACACTTTGGCTGGCTGCTTTCTCTTCTCCTCAGCGGGAGCCTCTCACCCGCTCGCTCCAGGGTTTGCTGGGGCCCGTCCGCAGGAAACGTGTCTGCTGGAGAGAGGAAAAGGCAAACGACAGATCTGCGTGAGTGTCGCGTTTTCAGCTGGAGACGCTCCGTATGTGTGCCACTTCATCGCCAGAAACACCCCCAAAAAACAAGAGCTGAGAATATCGTCATCCCAGCAGGACCTTTTCGTCTTTTTGTCTCATGTGCTTTATTTTCTCGTGTGATGCAACATCCGACATTATCTGAAAGCGTGCGCTCGTGGTTTACCGGGTTAGAGTTAGTTTAGGGGTACATTATTGGTATATTATACTGAGTTAGGGATTGAGTTATGAATGCAGCGAAGACCATATGACAGCAAACTACTTTATCAAATTTTTCCTCATAAACCGAATCCCTTTGTTTTTAAACCATACATAGACACATAATCCAATCTCTTCTATTAACTTAATACCATTATATTTCTTAACAGAATATTTGTCAGGCTTGTTGGACATTTTCAATAAATAGGGGTGTATATATTTTATATTTTTTTGGATGTTTGGTTTTGATTTCTGTAGTACATGTTAAAAGCTACTAAAATCAATAAAGACAGTGCTAAAAAAATTGGGGTGTTACACCAAAGGGCAAAATGTAACCGTTTTAAATTTGTGCCAAAAAGAATAATATTTTTTATTATTAATTTCTGAGAAAAACATAATTTAAAGATATATTTCACCCAAAGCTGAAAGTTATGTCTTCTCTAACTCGCCCTTCACTTCAAACCTGTTTGATTTTCTTTCTTCCGTTGATTACAAAAAAGATATTTTGAAAAAAGCTGGCAACCTGTAACCATTGACTTCCATAGTTATTGTTTTGTCCTCCAATGGAGGTCAATTGTTACAGGCTATCAGCATTCTTCAAAATATCTTCTTTTGTGTTCAACAGAAAAAAAGAAAGTTCTAGAGGTTTAGAACCACTTTTAATTTTTGAGTGAACTATCTCTTTAATGTCATGGACTTCATAGCGTGCTTAAGTCACATGATCTTGAATGAGGTCCTTTAGCTCATTAAAAAATTCCATGCAATTGCAGATCTAAAATGAGCATATACAGTATACTTCGTCCCAAGCGGCACACAATGCACGATGTACTTAGCACTTACACACTCAACTGCATAGAATTTAGTGTCGTCTCAAATAGTTTTTTTTACTAACCGGAAATTCAAACCGTTTCCCAGATGGCATTTAATGTTTGCCAAATCAGTGAACTAAAAGAACAAACTACCTAATAGTAGCTGCCATGAGTATACTTGCATTCACCATTGGCAGGCGGCATAATCACTCTAGTAAGAGAATTTTGCTTTTGCAATCTAAAATAAATAAAGATAGCTCCACCCCTTCTGTTACGTGAGCAAAGCTGCGGCTGTTGAGTGTGTAAAGTATTCAGCATTCCACACTTCTTTTTACATTTAGTCATTTAGCAGACGCTTTTGTCCAAAGCAGCTTACAATTGAGGAGGCATTCAGTGATTCAACAAGAAGAGGCAATACACACAAGAAGTGCTAGTTATACAGAGAAGTGTTCAGAGTATGTAGTGCTAGAGTATGTGTTTTTAAAAATTAGAGAGAGAGAGAGTGTTTCTACAGGTGGTCTTGGGTTTATTCACTATGGTTAATGTGTTCTCGGAAGAGATCGGTTTTTACTTATCATTTGAAGGATATCAGTGAATCCGCAGTCCATGTTGGAATGGGAAGATCATTCCACCAGCGGGGAACATTGAATAAAAAGGTTTTGGAAAGTGACTTATAGCCTCTCTGTGATGGTTCCACAAGGTGGTGCTCACAGCCCAACCGGAGGCTCCTGGGGGGGTGTAGACCTACAGGATCTTTTTGTTAATGATTGTTGTTGTCATTTGAGTATTGTTTGTAGTTTAAATTTGTATTTTTATTGGTATAGGCCTTTAACATCTAGCAAAGGGACCATCAATGACCTTTTTTCTCAGGAACCATATTTCTAAAAGTGCTGTTGACTTGAAATTTTCAGCAGATGTTGGTAACAACCAAAGAAATTTATATATGTAAAGAAAACTAGTTAATTTAGAAATTAAGAAACAGTGAAAGCCCAGACAGCAGCTGAAATCTCTTAGTACTGTAGTTCTTCAGCAACCCACTGCTCTTCATCATTGTAAATTAGTATTAGCTGCTTCAGTCCAACATCCATATTATCATGATGATGAAGATGAAACCAAGGTGGACATTTCAGCAAGACAATGATCCAAAACACAGCCAAGGAAACTCTCAAATGCTTTCAGAGAAAGAAAATCAAGCTGTAGAATGGCCCAGCCAATCACCTGACTCGAATCCAATAGAAAATACCAAATAAAGATCAAATTTGATAGACGAGACTCTCAGAACCATCAAGACTTTTACACTCTGTTGAAGTCTGTGGAAAACTCATACCTGAGCAATTCATGTGACTTCATTTTCCATATGAGAGGCATCTTTAAGCTGCCGTCACCAAAAAAGCCTTTCATATAAAGTAATAAATACGTTCCAGTAGTTCAGTACTTGTGTCATTCCATTGTTCCTACACACAACTAATTTGTAAGATTTTTCTTATTGTTTGTTTTCTTTTTTTGTTGTTGTTTTTATTGTTTGAGTTTTTACCTTAATCTGCTTGAATTCCATGTCAACAGCTCATTTGGAAATATTATTCCCCTTGCATTATTTATACTACTAAATTGCATTGAATAGTGCATAAGTAGGCGATTTGTGACCCACCAATAGTATCACACATGATTTTCAGCAACACAATGCATCAAATACCTATGTTTATTTGAGCTGAGAATATCCTCATCCCAGCAGGACCTCTGTTTCTCTCAGTTTTTTTTGTCACATGCATTTTAGGGCTGCGAAATATTGTTAAAAAAAATCTAGCATTGCAATTTTTTTTGTTTTGCAATATACATTGCGATATGAGTACAATTTTCCATGATAACTCAATATCTCTATAGATAAGAAAAAAGAAAAACAAACAAAAAAAAGAATTTATAATGTTAGACCTATGGGGCTATTTCTGAGTGCATCTCCATAAAATCTAATAAACAATCTATAATCTGTCCCCCGACACATTTTTGATGTGGTCTGTACTATATGCAGTGCATTTCTGTATTTGCTTGTGTATTTTCATGCATAACAATCTATAAATACGAGCAAGAAAAAGATGCAATTGAAAAAGTGTTTTATGTTTTCCAGGGGCGTACCAGGGTAATTTAGTGATTTTGAGGCCCTAAGCAATTCCAGCCATGGGGCCAGAGTCCTGAAATGCACCCTTTCTACTTTTATTCAATTTTTATTTATATTACTATTTTTTTAAATCACTCAATCATCTTTTCAACATTTTAAATTAATGCAATTTCTACATTGTAAGTGATTAGTTTTCTTAAAATGAATTTACAACTAAAAATAATACATATTTTTTTATAAAAATTACAGCTGAACTGCTCCATGATGTATAGTTTATTTGGTAATATTATTATTACATAACAATACATTATTAAAATAATACTATTTTTGATTGTATATAAAATAATATTTAATTATGTTATAATTGTATTTGTTTAACACTAAATATGGTAGAAGACATAGTTCATAGACATATCTCAGTGTTTCCTCTTGGATTTTTTCCAGCCGTGGCAGATCTACATCTGGCGTTATTTCAATGACAAATGTCGTGAGTGCAGTATTACATGTCGAGATCTCATTTATGTAATACGAGTGTGCGAATCTCTTTGCCTGCACGCTGATTTCCTCTGTTCGTGCACAAAACTTGTTGCACACCCTCAAATATACGCTGCTCAAGTTCAGATTTTCTTGCGTTTATGCTTTTATGTAACGAGTATGTCTCCGAACAGAAATGTTTGCGCTGTTATAATTCACTTACCTTTTAATACGTTTTGGTGCGATTATAACCCGCTAATAAAAAAGAAAAGGAAAACGACTGAATGTTTGAAATGAGAAGCTGTAATTTAGCAGTAGCGGGAATGAATTTTGGTTAGGCGCCCCACTACGGAAGAATTAATCTAGCAGAAACATGTAATATATACTTTTAGATATTTATTGGGGCCCCCAGATTTCCTGGGGTCCTAGGCGGCCACTTACCTTGCTTATTGGTTAAATCCGCCCCTGTCAAGTACAGTAATTACAATAACTCAATAAAATTAATCATTATTAAAATCACAAATGGTGCAATTTCTTATTCCTGGATGCTTTTAAGGTCATTATACAATCACAGGCATCAAAATCACATGCAAATGATAAATTCAAATACAAATTCAACATTGGATATGCTGTGATGTGTCCGTTGCGAATGGTCACATTGCAATATCGATGCTGAAACGATATATTGTGCAGCCCTACTTCATTTCTCCAGTGACGCAGCATTCGGTGTCATCCGAACTCATGTGCTCTTGGTTTACAGAGTTATGAATGCAGCGAAGACCATATGCCAGCGAACTACTTAATCAAATCGTTCCCCATTAACAGAATCCCTCCGTTTTTAAACCCATACACAGAGACATAATCCAATCCCTTCCATTTGCCCAATACCATCATTTTTCTTAACCGAATAACACAGACAGTAAGATGTCCATTGATACCCAGTGTCACCATACGTAAAGCAATGACAGCTTTGTAATGTGGTTTACAGAACGATGGGAGAATTGTTAACCCGTGGCATCCTGGCTAACTGTTTGACCACTCCATATTGATGTGTTTGTGTTGCTTCTTTTTTTTAATCGATGCGCTTTGTTTGTTTGACTTTAACTCGCATATCTGTCAGCTATGAAGAGAGGGCCAGATATCTGGAGACGATAGTCCAGCATCACTTGGAGCCCACGACGTTTGAGGACTATGCAGCTCGTGTTTTCTGTCCTGCACCTTTCCACTATCTTCCATCTGAAGCAGGTGGGCGATTGTTGAATTAATGAATGAAATGATCTGATCTGTCGATGTGCACTGCTCACCATTCACAATTACATCAAGTTACAGACTCTCTGACCTTGAAGGGTTTGTTCACACCAAAATTTATATTCTGTCATCATTTATTTGCCCTCATGTCTTTGCAAACCAATGAGAAATTACTTGATCTTCAGAACACTAATTGAGTGACAGTTGAAGATAGAATTATTAGCGCTCCTGAATTATTAGTATACACAGTGCTCAGCATAATTAAGTACACCCCATTTTGAAAATCCATTTCTTAGTGAATATAGGCAATGTGTTTTGGTGCATTAAACAAAACAGATTTATTAAACAGATATATTTATTCAAATTATATTTTAGTCATATTTAGAAATTGAAAGATAATACAATTAAATTCAAGCAAAATATTACAAAAAATATTATAACATTCAAAATTTCTATTTTATTTTTATTTATTTTTTTTGCTTTTCTTGATTTTTCCTCTTTTTAAAATTAGTTTTTAATATTTTTCTATAAGATATAAATATAGCTGTACTAGTTTTTGAACTGTTATCGTAATTTATTTGTTGTAAGCTCCAGATTTGGCTTCAGTACTGACTAATCTAATGTATATGCACAAACTTATTCAATTCAATTCACCTTTATTTGTATAGCGCTTTTACAATGTAGATTGTGTCAAAGCAGCTTCACATAGAAGATTTTCAGTTTTCAGTGTTTAAGTTCAGTTCAGTTTAGCTCAGTTCAGTGTGGTTTAATAATCACTACTGAGAGTCCAAACACTGAAGAGCAAATTTATCAATGCGCAGCTCTACAGGTTCGGAACTATGCAAGCCAGTGGTGACAGCGGCAAGAGACAAACTTCACCAATTGGCGAAAGTGAAGAATTAAAAAACCTTGAGAGAAACCAGGCTCTTTTGGGCACGACCATTTCTCCTATGGCCAAACGCCTTGTGCAGAGCCGCAGTCATACAATAATATTGTATAGCTTCCTATTAAAATATGAATTTAAAAGATAGATTTGTGAGGAGTGGACTTGTATATGCTGAGCACTGTGTGTGTGTGTGTGTGTGTGTGTGTGTGTGTGTGTGTGTGTGTGTGTGTGTGTGTGTGTGTGTGTGTATATATATTAGTACAGTTGATAAGTTAAAATATGGCTGAAAAATAGCAAAAATAAAGTGTAAGAAATAATTTTACCACAACTAAACCATGCATTTATGCATTTTACGTTTTGCTATTGACCATAAAGTCAGACCACTTCTATAATTCAGGTAAATCTGCATGTTTTTTGAGTATGTCATACAGTAATTTACAGAATTATTATTTCTCCTGAATTATTAGCCCTCTTTCATATTTTTTCCCCAATTTCTGTTTAATGGAAAGAAGATTTTTTTTCAACACATTTTAAAGCACAAGTTCTTTCATCTTGACATCTTCATGATGACAGTACATAATATTTGACTAGACATTTTTCAAGATACTAGTATTCAGTTTAAAGTGGAATTTAAAGGCTTAATTAGGCAAGTTAGGATAGGCAAATCATTGTATGATGATGGTTTTTTCTGTAGACAATCAAAAATGATATTGCTTAAGAGGGCTAATAATATTGAGCTCAAAATGCTTTTTAAAAAATTTAAAACTGCTTTTATTATTATTATCTTTTATTCTAAATAAAACAAATAAGACTTTCTCCAAAAGAAAAAATATTATAGGAAATACTGTGAAAAATTCCTCGCTCTGTTAAACATCATTTGGGAAAATACATTTCCGAATGAAACGCGGTAGTGGTCGGCAACTCTGGTGTCATTTGAATCTAACTATTGTAAGCGGTCTAACAATATAGTGTTCCCATGTCCCAACGTTATTTCGGAACAGCTTACCTGTGATTTGTTTCAATCTTATTGAGCACAGGTACAGCCAGTGCTCTTGACTGTTACACATGATGAACGCATGGACCAGTGTATTCTGCACATGCATTTTATTCGCATAGTCTGTGCGCACATCATCTGCATAACGGTCCTCAGAGCATGTTTTATCATGCAGAGCAAAGTTAGGATGCACTGTCCTTAAAGGATGTTTAGCTTACATTAGAAAACGGTCAGTTTACTGTTAGGAAACCCACATCAGGCATGTCTCATCACATAGGGGTAAACAAAACTGACATTTGGCCTACAATCCTTGCACAACCTACACTTTTATTTGTTATCTCTCTCTTTTGGTAGTACCCAGTTTAAATGTGAGATTTTAGACATCAGATCTAAATTTAGCGGTAACGGTCGGGTAGAAAATGAATCTAAGCGGACAGCGGGTGAACAAAGACTGAATGTACGGCAGGAGCAGTCATGTGCGGATTAAAACCGGACTGTAAAAACGGTCCCGCACAGATCTCTACTTTTGACTTTAACTGTACATCTCTGGAAAATAAAGAGCAGCTTTAAAAGGGGTTTATCTGTTATATGGATTTGTCATTAACCTTTTATTGAGAGAAGAATCATATATGGTAACTTCATTGACTCTGATTACAATATAATTTGTTTTTCAGTCATAAAGGTTTAAAAGTCTTGTAATAAACCCCATTAATACTCCAGGAATTTATGCAAAGATTATTTCAATTAGTGCCCTCTGTTAAGAGAGAATTTTATTTTAGAAACTGCTTATAACGTTTTTATAATGTAAGATAATATAAGCTGAGCCCCTTTATCAAACCAAATTAATCAAATTATCTTTTTCTTGTTTTTTTTTACTGGATTTATGAAGTGTGTGTTGGAGTAAAATGGTCATATTTGTTTTATTCTATCTTATAAAAGTCTCTTTACATTTAATTTAAAAAAGCAATCTTGATTAAAACGATAAAAAATGTCAGATAATGATTGTCAGTGAAGCTCAAGCATGTTTTCTTCACAAGAGCCAATTAGATGAATTCTTATTTGTCATGCAGCATTTTTAAACCATCAATGAGCCAATCGTCATGCATTAAGTACAGATCAAAAGTATAAATTAAGAATGACTTGGATATAGCAATTTGAAGCCTGAGTTTTGGGTAAATGGAGCCACAGAAATATCTCACATTTAAATAAAAAATATCATTGTTTGTATCCTGGAATACAAATATATTTTAATTGACATGAGGGTGAATAAATATATTTATTTTTTTGTGGTGAACAACCTCTTGAAGTTGCATGTGTCAAAGCTCAATCACACTCACTCACTCACTCACTATCAAGCCATCAGTTTTAATTATTTTTCTTTTTTAAAGCATTTCTATGCATTTGCCAGACACTCATCTATCAAATTCAGTTGTATTTGATACACATATACAGTAACATTATGACGTTTGGAGTCTTATAGATATTTCAGTATTTTTTAAAGTGTCTTATGCTTACCAAGACTGTGTTTACTTGAACAAAATAGTTTATTTTAAATAATCATAATATAAATTTGAATATAATAGTATAATATAAAGATTAGTTTTGATTGAACTATCTCTTTAATGTCATGGACTTCATAGCGTGCTTAAGTCACATGATCTTGAATGAGGTCCTTTAGCTAATTAAAAATTTCCATGCAGTTAGCACTGTCACCTCACAGCAAGTAGGTCACTGGTGTGAGTCACAGCTGGGTCAGTTGGCACAGTTGCACAGTTTAGTTCGAACACCCTTACCTGTAGATTTCAAACAAGCCTAAAGGACTCGATTAGTTAGATCAGGTGTGTTTAATAAGGGTTGGAACAATACTTTGCAGAGTTGCGGCCCTCTAAGCCTAGGGAAAATGAATGAATGAATAAAATGAAATGAAATAATATAAGGAATATAACATTATCACAACTTAAACATCAACTGGAGGTATTAATAATGTTACAAACAGGTGTGTTGCTTAATAATTTTGTAGAAACAGATTCTTTAATGAATGGTTGTTGTTTTAACTATCTCTATTGAATCCATCCTTGCTAAATAAAAGTATTATTGTCTTCCAAAACAAAAATCTTACTGACCCCAAACTTTTGAATTGAAGTGCAATTCAAGAAGTAGAACTCCTAGTGTTGTGCTCTACAACTGAACTACAGAAACACAAACCTCGATTCAGAAATGGCACAATCCATTTATTTTAATAAAAAAATAAACTGTTGACCTTTTCACCCCAAATCATATACTGAGAATTGCAAAAACGAATAAAGAGAAGTCAATATCGAACACTTGCTGCATGTCTGTGCACACATTCATTACTTTTGGGGTTCAGTCACTGCAAAACAGCTACTTGTGATCTGAAATACAAAGTGATGTTTTATAGAGACGTTTTCAGATCCAAAGCTGTTACTCTGGCTTTTGTGTTGGGCTCTTGGTACCTTTCTAAACACCAAATATCATTTTCTTTTCTATATTTTCCTTTTTCGTTCCCATTTTATTTGTGTTGTTTTTATTTTGTTTATCTTATGTTTCCCCTTCAGATCATAATCTATCACTTGTGTATATCTAAAGGTAAGATTCCTGAGGATGCCGTACACTGAGGCTGCCTGATTGTCTTATGTTTGGCTTGTAACAACGTTATGAGCTCCTTCTCTTTTTGCTTTATCTTGTTTGTTTGATTCCTTTCTAGACCTAAATACGTTCCCTTCTTTTTCCATGTGATCTCTATTTGGTTCAGTGGGTGGGAAGTGCATCATTCATTGCATGGCATGTTCACACCAGATCCCTAACATTGACCAATGAACATCTATACCCTTTTTCCTGAAGTCGTGTCTTTGTATGGCATGGTCTCACAGCTTCACTCGATTCCTCGTTTCCTTATGTCATATTTCTGTCCGAATGTTTGTGTAAATGTTGAATGGATGAACAAGAATGGTACAGTATATGTAATGGCTCTGCTTTAGATAATAGAGCTTTTGTTCTGGATGTAATTATACTCTTTTATAAGCATTTCAGATTTTTTTTACCCCAAAAAGTACAATTTATTTACTATTTACGCTTCCCTTGAGTGGTTCCAAACCTTCATGAGTTTCTTTTTTTTCTGTTGAACACCAAAGAAGATATTTAGAAAAATGATGAAACCATTCACTTCCATAGAAGGGAAAAACAAGTACTTTGGAATTCAGTGGTTACAGGTTTCCCCTCCTTTGTGTTCAACAAAGGAAAGAAAGAAGCTCAAACAGGTTTTGAACAAATGAAGTTTATATGATGACGAGTTTTTATTTTGGGCGATATGTAGAAATAACAAAAGCCCTTGTTGTTAGCGATACCGGTGGTTGATTAGGGAACTGCAGCTGGTTTCACGCTTGTGTAACACATAATAGATGTGATTTATTGTGAAATATACTTCTTTAAAAGGTGAAGTTCTTTCTTTGTTTAGAAGTAAAATATATGTAAATATTGATCACTTTGGGATTCTTAGTTTCTCTGGGTTTACAATTTATAAGTATGTGTTTGAGTAAAATATTTTCTGTTGTTGTTGTGCAAGGTACTGATGACATCCTAAATTTCAAACGTTTGATAACTTTTTGACTAAAATGTATTAAATTTGTAGCATAAACTTAAAATTGTCATAACAAAAAGTATTCAATGCTAGTTTTAGTCGACACAATACCAATGTTTCAACTTAAAAATAGTTAAGAAATCAGTATTTTGTGAAATGGTCCTGATTCACAAAAAAATAAAAGATTTGTTACTGAAAAAAAACCTATTTTGGAAAAATGTTATTAGACATTTATAGACTGATACTTTATAAACTAAGGCCCCATTTACACTAATATGTTTTAATTTTAAAACGGCATGTTAGAATGAAAACGATCCGTGTTCACACTGGCGTTTCACTCAGCGTTTCTAAACAGCTCTCTGTCCACACTATACTGCTGAAAACACACATTACGTGACCACACACACACTCTGGCATGCACTGCAGCAATGAGAGCAGCGCACGTCGGACTGTTCAAGGATCTACTGCTGGATCTGATCTCACTATATTTGTTAAACGTGATATTTCATTCATCTTGTTTTCTATATCTAATGACATATTCCCTGACTTTGGTCTTTTGAATCTACTTGTTCTCAGGTAACGTGGTTTGGCTGAGCGCAAATATAAGTTAATATATTATTTTATGTAACCGCATACACTGATTCTGCACATTTAACTGATTGCTTGCATTTATTTCCTATATTGTATAAACTTATTATACGTTATACTTTTATAAAGGCCATTATTGATTATTAAAACTGATATTCAGCAAAAGAAAGGGTATGTTTTTTATATTTTTCAATGAAAATTAAAGAAGGCAGTGATGTTATAGGCTCTCCTTTGTTATAAATATTCATACAGTGAAGATGACGGTCATATAAATATGTATCTGCATGACACCTCAACATTTTTAGTGTCTGTTAAGTTGCTGATATTAAAATGAAAATAGGCTGTTCCTCGTATCATGTTTTCATTTTATTGTTAAGATAGTGAAACAGCGTAGCCAGAGTGATGGGATAAAGTACACTGTTGCCTTTGAAGATTTACCCGACGTGTCCTCGGGAGTTTGTTTTCCATTTCAAACTTGCGAAGTCTGAACTTACAAGGAGGGAGAGGATGCAGGACTGAACTGTGTGTAGGCTACTTAATATTGAAGAAAATGCCCCAATCAGATAGGCGAATGTCTGCAGCCCCGCTCTGTTTTCAGATGTCTCTGTTTTGCCCCATCCACACTGACACAGAACAGCAGCGTTTTAGAATAAAAACGGCCTCTTCAGTGTTTTCAAAAAGCTCAGATTCCACCGTTTGAAAACTCCGGCGTAGTGTGGACGGATGGCATAACCTTATCTAAACTTCAAACTAAAACATATTAGTGTAACTGGGGCCTAAAACCAGTGTTGGGGAAAGTTACTTTTGAAAGTAATGCATTACAATATTGAGTTACTCTCTAAAAAAGTAACTAGTTGCGTTACTTAGTTACTTTGTATGGTAAATAATGCATTGGGTTACGT
Source organism: Danio aesculapii (assembly GCF_903798145.1). Taxonomy (NCBI): domain Eukaryota; kingdom Metazoa; phylum Chordata; class Actinopteri; order Cypriniformes; family Danionidae; genus Danio; species Danio aesculapii. The sequence continues at coordinate 40,207,292 of NC_079451.1, read as the reverse complement.
GAGTTACTTTTAATTACCTGGCTGAGGCTTGATCTCTCTCAGAGTAGTTCTGTAATTAACAACATCATTATTTCTGTTTATTTACTTGTGTAAATGTGTGTAAATTTATATTTATTCAGTTTTTAAATTAATTTCAGTAATATTATTGACTAATATGAGCGTGTTCGTTTGATTTATTTATAATGCTGTTTGTACAGTAATATTTTCTGTCTTTTAGTAGATATATTATATGAGAGACTTGCTTTGTTTACCAAATAAAGTGAATCTAATTGGATTTGCATTTTAAACATTAAATACAAGTTTAAAAGATATTGTTTTTTATTTCACATATTAAGGTTTTAGTTATGATACTCTCAAAATAACTCCACAGAAATCTGCAGAGTTTTTTAGCAAAATTCTCTGAAGAAATAGCAAAAAATATCCGCAGATTCCGTCTGGCATTAAGTATAACCTACACCTACAATTACCTTTAAAAAAAACACATCAAAAAAATATTTTAGGATAATTTAATCTGAGAACTTCCGGACCCCAGAGCTATACGTACCATATGTACAGATTATTAAAAATCTAAAGCAATGTGTTTGCTACTTTTGCACTGTTTGTCTAAAGTAAAACCCCTGTTCATTGAGACAATCCCCTTTTCCTTTTCCTTATCTTCAGTGTTGAACACATTCTCTCATTGACTGCTTGATTTATTGTGACTACTTTCATTTTAATTCAGCAATTTATTTTTTAAAAGCTTATTAATTAAACTAAAAAGTAACTCACATTACATTTTCAAAACCAGTTACTCAAATGTTATTACTTATTTTTATGTGTTACTTTATTCGTTACTTAGAAAAGTAATTTTATTATGTAACTCGTTACTTGTAAAGCCTCATTCACACTACAAGTGACTCGCAGCGGCAAAGCAACAAGCGATCATTCATTTCAAGGGAGAGCGAGCGACTTCCAGCGACCTCAGTCTACGCGAGTGTCAGCGACCGATGGCGACCAGGTGGGCGTGTCAAACGATGTGACATAGTTGAGAATACTTCAACTTTATGCAAATGAAGAGCGACTTTCTTAAGCGACAGCCAATAGGAACACCAGTAGAGCTCACATGATCCTCTTTCAGCTCGCTCAGAGGCCAGTTGCATTTGCGCTATATATACCTACACAGACCTGTGTTTGCAGCAGGTCGCCAGCCAGAGCGACAGGCAGCTACAAAGTCGCTGCTAGTCTGAATGAGGCATAATGCGTTACCCCCAACACTGTCAAAAACATTTTACTCAAACATGTACAAAGTTTTTGTGCGTGCGAGCGGTCATGCGTTCGTATTTACTGCTCAAAAAAATAAAGGGAATACTTGGAGTTACATTTGTGGTGTTTAAGTGTCCCTTTTTTGAGTTGTGTATATATAGAGAGAGAGAGAAAGAAAAATTATTTAAACCTCTACATTTATTGCGTCTAAATAAATATATATAGTTTATAGCTCATGCATCGATCTGTATGCAAAAATGTGTATGAATAATTCAGCATTATATTATTATTATCTTTAATATTAACATTATATGTGAATGCTGTTATATTAACATAAATACATTTGCTCTATAGAAGGCTCTCCAGTTCAAGACTCCCAAAACAACCAAAAAATGTATAAAAAATAGTTGACGTGATGTTCCAGTGTCTTTTTCAGTGAGACTGATGTCACTGCATTTGCTTTCAGACTTTAGTTCATAGTGGGTGCAATCAGACATCGTCATCTTCAGTAGTGTGTGTGTGTGTTTGAATAATGCAGAGAGATCAGCTCTTGTATTTTCTGTGCACCTGCGACTGATTTCCCTCTCACTCTGCTTTATCTTTATCTCTTCTTCTCTTTTTTCGTATTTTTTCCCTCTGCTTCCACTTACATCGGCATTACTTGGCATCTTTCCTGTCTCTCTTTCATCCTTTCCCCCTCAAATCCTGCCTGTCATCCTCCTTTATGTCTGTCTGTCTGTCTGTCTCATCCAAGAGAGAAATGCTGTGATTTTTCTGCCCCTCCCCAAACCTCCACTAGAAAACATTGGGCTCATCAAGGTAAAGGGCAAAGGCTTGAAACGGAAGGTCTTTCACGCTAGCTGTGAATGGTATGCTGGAACTGAAAATGGCAAAGTACCACCTTCTTTATGTGTGTGTGTCTTTCCTCTTTTGTAATGTAGTTTGTGTTGCGATATGATAACTTGCACCCCTGTTGGGCTCATCCGAGGGCCGAGGTGTCAGATCTCAGCGTTGATTAGTCCCAGCTTCGCTTGTGATTGGCTCTGTGAAGTTCACCCACAATGCACTGGGGCATTAACCTCTCACACTTGTTCACACTTACTTTGCTCACAGTTGGTTATTCTGGCTTTTATGTACAGTGCGATTAAAGGATGTGGTAACACTTTACAATAATGTCCCAGTTGTTAGCTTACATGAGCCGTCAGTGAAAGTGTTTATTTATAACCTGTTCAAGGTAAGTCCAGTTTTTTTGTTCGTTTATTGGACTGGGGGTGAACATGAACTAATAATGAAAAGTTGTGTTTATTATGAATTAACATTAAAAAGGACTGAATGCACTTTATTTATTTATATTAAATTGAATAAATTAAAATTGAAATCAAAAACAAATCTGAAGTGTCTTGAAAAATATCTAGTCAAATATGATTTACTGTCATCATGGCAAAGATAAAATAAATCAGTTTTTACCAATGAGTTATTAAATTGAATAAATTAAATTGAATAAAATTACATTATATACAAATAAATCATATTGAGTTAAAGAAAGTATCGAATACTTATGAAATAAATATAAATTTATATATATATATATATATATATATATATATATATATATATATTGGTGAAATTATGGGCCATCATCTTTCAGCTTAACAAGCAGCAAGTAAAAATTAAACAATATACTACAACATGTACTTATTTAAATACAGGTATTATTAACTGTATAATTAAGGGTTTTATGATTAATAGTTCTAATTGTTAAATGCACAATAATAATAACAGAATTTATTATATATATATATATATATATATATATATATATATATATATATATATATATATATATATAAAATATATTTTAATAAATTCTGTTATCTCTATTACACGAGTAGCAGTGCGATATGGCTGTGTAACGGCCGAGTGCCTTAGTGTCCCATCAGTGACAATATACAGCTATATCGCACTGCTATGAGTGTGATATTGCGTTCATGCAACAGTTTGACGGCATAATTGCGTATATAAAAAAGAAAATCAAACATGGAGAGTCTCAAAAACCCTTTTGTAAGAGGAACTACTTTCATCCGCCTCTCATTCACATCTGCAGCTGACCTCAGAAAAGCAGGAACCGTTGCTACTTCACCAACGTCACTTTAGAGCTAGTATTTAAATGATTCTCTAGCTTAATGTCTGAAGTGATGACAAAACAGGTCATTCTGCTGCAATTGGGAGATCACAATAATTAACCATGAAAAAGCCAAAGCAAAGCAAACAACTTCCAGTCTCTGTTGTATAAATACAGCAATACAACGTACAAAAGAGAGAGAACGACTTAGAATGTCACTTACCAGTTTTATAATGATTTGTTCAGCTGTGAAACTTATGTTGAGAAAACACTGAGCTTTTGGTGGCCAATGCACCGATTCTCTGAAATGATAAATGTTTTCAAATAGGCACTATCCTTATAAATAAACTGCATAGTTGCAATCTAAACATCTAGATTGTTGTCTAAAAACGCCTCAAAAGTACATTATGTTGTCCAACAGCAGCAATATTTGTCAAACTGTAGAGTGTCCTCTGCTTGTCGCTGTATTTGGGCAGAGTAATACACAAGGGTGAAGAGGCTGTACGAGTGCTGTTATTGCAGAATATCGCACGGCTATCAGCCAATCAGATTCAAGAACCAGACAGAACTGTTTTATAAATAAATATATACTTTTTTGTCATTATTATAATTATTGTTATTATTATTATTATGATTAAAATTATTTCTGGCAAACGTATAAATTCTAATAGTTTGAAGTATTGTGGCCAAATATAAAAATTCTAATTGACAAAATAATTTTTTTTTTATGCTTGACTGTAGAATGTAGAATTTAGTAGAATCTTTTCATGTTTTAATATTAAAACTACTTTTAATGTTATTGTTTAAATTTTGTTTGGATACTTTAAATCCCCTATTCATCTTTGGCCAACATACTACAGCAGTAACAATAGATTGTGTATAATTGCATGCGACTAACACCTAAAGCTAATCTAAATATTAAAACAAATATTTTGCTTCTAGCTAGTTTACACATACCGTTCACCAATGGGACCTTATTTTAAAGTGCTGCCATTTAAACACAAGTATGACAACAGTAATCGCTGGAGAGGTTTATCCCATTCCAGTCAGAGTGAAACTCACAATGAGTCTTAAAAAAACTATAGGCATTTATTTCCTTTCATCAACCCAGTAGTTTATACCCAAATCCACAAACCCAAGGTAAATGTAGCCCTGTAATGAGAACACACGAGAAGATATTTCACCTTCAAAGAATGTCGGGTTATTTCAACCCAAATTGAGTAAAATCTGGACAAACTCAAACATCAGGTTACATTTGGTCCTATTAATTTAATAAAAAATAATCGGAGTTGGCGACACGGTAGCTCAGTGGTTAGCACTGTCGCCTCACCGCAAGAAAGTCGCTGGTTCGAGCCCAGGCTGGGCCAGTTGTCATTTCTGTGTGAAGCTTGCATGTTCTCTCTCTGTTTCCTCCAGCTGCTCCGGTTTCCCCCACAGTTCAAAGACAGGCACCTAAATTGGCCGTAGTATACGAGTGTGTGTGTGAATGAGTGTGTATGGATGTTTCCCAGTACTGGGTTGCAGCTGGAAGGGCATCTGCTGTGTAAAACATATGCTGGACAACTTGGCGGTTCATTCCACTGTGGCGACCCCTGATGAGAATGAATGAATGAATAATAGGAGTTGGGTTAGTCTCTATGGACCCTTTTCACAAGACTGTTATGACCCGTTTAACAGCCATCAGCATCTTAAATCCTTAAAAGTTTAATATTTAATTATTTTTTTTAAATGTTTGAACATTTATATGTATTAATGTGTGTATTATATCATCTTTGTATCAAATTACTTTAACAAAACTAATTGCAAGGTGTTTCTAATGCAGCATCTATGGCTTGGGACAGTAAATTTGGCGTTATTCTCTCTTTATTTAGTCTCGCTTTATTTATTTATTTTTTCTGAAAGACATGATAACACCATCATGGAGTTTTTCTTTTATTATTTCAGCTAATAGGATTGTAAAAAATATTTCTTTTACTCTCCCATTCACTGTGCTCTAAGTTTACCTGAAACTATGATAACTGAGAAACCCGGAAATGTGAAAAGGGTCCATTACAACCAGAATTGAGTTGAAATAACCCAGCTTTTTTGGGGGGGGGGGAACGGTGTTTAGCATGTGTGAAAGCTCTATTATTGTGACGTTCTGATCTTTTCTCCACCTCTTCCTCCCAAACAGGCTCATGCCTCGAGAGTCAGCTGGCCGAAAGTCCAGCAATGCAGGTCGACGGGAGCGACTTAGCCTCGCCAATGTCACCTCGTGCTAGCAAGAGCCGGATGTCCATGAAGCTCCGCCGCTCCTCGGGCTCCGCCAACAAGACTTGACCAGAGCGAGCGAAAGCACACACAACATAACTTCCAACAGGACACCTCCACGCCAAACTCCGCCCACTGCACTGTCTGAGACAAGCCACACCTTCTCGCCTGAGGTAGCCACACCCCCTAATGATGTCTGGCTCTTCCTATTCAGAGCCAGAAAGAACAACGGAAAGGTTTATTTTTGAACGCTTCACTTTGCTTCCTCTTTATTGACTCTGAGTGATCGTAGATAACACACACACACACACACACACACACAAATCATGCCATCGTATCAAACTTGACTTTTTATATTTGTACAGAGGATTGACTATTTGACGGCGACGTTCGCAAAGTGTTCGCAGATTTACGCTAAGACTTTAGCCCGTCTTTCCGCGTATTTCCGTTTGTTTTCACTCCATGTTTTTATAACGTTGACGCTCACGTTGATTTGTTTTTCTTTATTTGTCTTTACGCATCACAGTTTATCGCAATCTGTAAATTTAGCTCCTCTTCATTCAGACGTTACTGATTTTTTTTAAACGTTATCCACCCCCTTTGCCATTTGTAACGGTTATTTGTGTGTATATATCTATAAATATAAAAATATATACATATTTAATGTATGTGTATAGTGTATGAACAGTATCTGATCTGTGTACATATTTAACAGTATTTAAATCAACCAAAAAACAAACAAACAAATCAAAAGGCCACTTAGAACGAGTCGAAAACAGCTCGAATGTCTGTTCGTTTTTTTTGTTTTGTGTCTATTTGTTTAGTTGCGCAGCTTTATCGACACACGGCATCAATCATTTGGCGACAATGCTGAATCATCTCCTCTTATGTGGGATTTTTAAGGAAATTTAGCAGTTGCCAGATTAACAGGGAGGTGGAGATGTTGCCAAATTGAGCCAAACTCCCCACTTCAAAATGCCATGTGGATGCTTTGAACACATTAATTCAATCATCCATTTATTTTCCTAATACCGAATCCATCTTTAACATTAGTTTTGCTCTTCGCTCTTTATTTTTGACCATTTAAGGGATTTAAGCGGTTGCCATGTTTAAGACAAAGTCAAGTTTGTATATTTTCTGTAAGAGGGTCAGATTTTTATCCATTTTCTTTTTATCATTTAGAAATGTATCCAAAAAAAACAAAACAAAGCAAAGTGGAGTTGAAATCATGCAGCACCCTTCTGGATTGAAATTATAACGTGTATATTAAAGGCCTGCACACAAGCAACTCAAGACCTGGGCGTAATTTCAAGAGGAAAAACAAATGGTTCCTCGTGGGTAGATTTTGTGTTCTGTTACTACTGACCAAATGCTGCATGATTCCAGTACTAACTGCATGTGTTGATATAACAGCTGCACAACACACAAGCACACGCACAGATCCACTACACTGTCATACGCTTAGCAAGACGTTTGTCGAAGGAGAGTGGATGTGCAATGACACTTAAGAATAAAAGTATTCTTACAACATAGCCAATCCTGTGCATTTACTGCGTGCAATCTTTTATTTCTCATGTGTGCAAATAAGCTGCGCGTCAAACTGTATTCCAAGACGATAGGATTTATTGACCTTTTCAACAGCTGTAAATGACTACATATGAAAATATAAATATGACACTTATGGTTTATTACATACGTAGGCCTCTAATAGCTCTGATGGCATTTCCTGGCAGTTAATTGTTATGATAAATACATTTTCTTTGCAGTCAAATTAAATATAATGTCACCGTACAGTACTTTTATTCATGATCTAGAAATCAAAGCACCTTCTAAAGACGAAACAAGCTTTCCATGGGAGCTACGGTTTACAATGAGACACAAAATATATGAATTCTCTTCTCCTGCATTGTCATCGATGATGAAATATCCTGCTTTTGGTGTTTCAGACTGTTTTGTAAAGTAAAGTACTTTTAAAGGGGAACACTTTATAACTTGCATTCATAGCGTTATCGGTAATGAGTTTTAGGGAATCAAACGGGAAGGTGAGTATTATATTTACAGTTGATGTCAGAATTATTAAACCCCCTTTGATTTTTTTTATTTATTTAATTATTTAATTATTTCCCAAATTATGTTTAATAGAGCAGGGAAATGTTCACAGTATGTCTGATATATTTAGCCCCTTTAAGCTATATTTTTTTCGATAGTCTACAGAACAAACCATCGTTATACAATAACTTGCTTAATTATTCTAACCTGCCTTGTTAAGCTAATTAACCTAGTTAAGCCTTTAAATGTCACTTAAATCTGTATAGAAGCGTCTTAAAATATCTAGTCAAATATTATTTACTGTCATTATGACAAAGATAAAATAAATCAGTTATTAGAGACGAGTTATTAAAACTGTTATGTTTAGAAATGTGTGTCTAAAAAAATAAACACGGGGCCAATAATTCTGACTTCAACTGTATATTTGAAATGTAAATGAAATGCTATGTTAAGTATTATAGACTTCAAACACTTAAAGGTTTTCAAGCATGGAAGAGTTAGAAAATTGTTATTCTCAGTACTGATCATATTTGATTGCTATTAAAATGCATTTCAGATCTTTAAATTGATTTAAAGAATAAGTGATGTGCACTTTTATGTTTATGATGTTTCTAATGGACTAGAAATGTTGTTGTTGTTGTTGTTATTATTATTCCTTTATAAATGACATTTTTAGATTAATTTTAGGAGGGAATGCTTTAACATCTTGTTGTTATTCTATATGGACAAGTGTAAGGTATGAAATTGCTATTCAAATGAGTTTTTAAACATCATCCACTGAAAAAACATTATTCAAAGATGACTCCTGGGTTTACTAAAAACTTTTAAGTGGTTGTAAACAATTTATTTGGGCTAAATTTAAACAAACAAATTAAGTTGAACATTACAAAATTTCATTTGTTTGTTTAAATTCAACATAAATTGTTTGCAACGATTTTGCAGACATCATTTTTTCAGTGTCGTCATTATTATTATTATGATTATTATTATTATTATTATTGATATTATTATTTACTGAAAATGTATGAAGCAATAAAAACTTTATGTATGCAAGTTATAAAATATTACCCAAAATAATGGAAAAGTAGATACACTCTTTCTGTTCTCAGAGCAGAAAACTGAAGATTGGATAATATTCCCACATAAAAAGACACCGGCTGCAGCTTATTAAGTGACAACACCAGCGACACGCCGTTTGACAGTGAGTGTTTGCGCTTTGCGGGATCAGCATCCCGGTCTGACGGCCATCTGTAAGAGCATGACCTGCCGGCTCTCTGAGGGGTGAGTCTTGTTGATGTGTCGGGTCAAACCCGGAGAGCTGAAGAACGTGGACGGACAGTGTTTGCAGGAGAAAATCTGCTGATCTCTTGCTGCGGGGCTCAGGTCGGGTCTGAGCAGTAAGTCCTCTCTCACCGCGTGCCAGAGCCGGTGTTTATCGCGGATCTCCGCGGAGGGGAAGTGCGCTCCACACAGGTGACACGGGAAGGTGATCTGCCCGCTCTCGATCTGACCATACGAGGACGCTTTGATGGTCTCGTGCGCGGCCAGGTGTTTCCTCAGGTAGGCTTGTCTGCGGAACTTCTTGCTGCAGTAGTGGCAGTCGTACACTTCTTCTGGACCGGGTGAGGGCAGGTAGGGGGTGGCGGGGGATCTGTCCGGCTCTTCGGGACAGTGATCGAAAAGCCTGGACGCGTCCGCGGAGCCGATGTGCATCTCAAAGCATTTCTCCGGGGTGGAAAACCTTTGGTCCAGAGGAGGGTCCCTGTGCATCATGCTGCTGTCCGGTGCTGATCGGTGAAGTTGGGAGCTGTCCGGACTCAGCTGGTGCTGATTGTTCACTCTCATCTTGCTGGCATTCTCCTTCCCCTCCACTGATGACGTTTTCTCCAGGTTTCGCGCCTCCAGCTGGGACTTTTTGGTGTCCGCGGTGCTTAGAGTGCGAGGTTTGTGCCATCTCCGGTGAGAAGCGAGGTTGGCGGGACAGCTGAAAACTTTATCGCACTCCGGACAGCGGTATTCAACCCGGACGATCCTGGAGCACTTGTGTTGCGCTAGAGAAAAGGGATCAGGATATTCTTCCTTGCAAAGTTGGCAGATAAACTCACCCAGCGGTTTCTTTCTTCCACCTTGAGGTGGTGGCTTTGTTTCGGGACTTTCTTTTTTTATTTTAAGTCCGAGGACTGGGGAGGTAGTGACTTCGTCTTCGAAGTTCAGCTTTCGGATGACTTTAGGCTTTTTCGGTGGTTTGCTTTTGCGCTCCGAGTCCATGAACGCGCGTTTTACGCACTGATGCAGCGCAGGGTAGGTTGGCACAGAAGAGGGCACCGGTGTGCCAAACTTCATGTCAGAATGGTTCATTAGCAGACGCTCGATTGAAGACACAGGAGTGACCAGAGGAAAAGACTCTGCCATGGCTGGTGAGCTTAGACATCTGTCTAAAAGCTCGGTGCTGATGGGTTTGATCGGGCTGTAAGAGTCGCAGGTGTTGCGCGGAGATGACGCGCTCTGCTCCGGGTGGATGAAGTAGTTCTGTACGTAATCTGCGCTTCCTCCAGCATCCTCCAGAAGATGCGTCTGCTCGTGTTTCGAGCCGATCTCACTGGTCCACGACTCTCTAATAGCTTCCAGCACGCTTGCGTTTGGAGTTTGGGTGTTCAGATCCTCTTTACGCGGCTCCATTTCTTCAGCTCGCACCTTGTAAGATGCCGACGAGCCACGTTTACTCCGTTTCACTAAAAATCCTCGTGGCATCTTCTCGTCAGAGTCAGCCAGAGTTCAGATGTAACTACCGAGAAGTGTGTGCACGCGGGCTGGATACTGTCGCCGCGGTGCGCCCGGCGCGCGCTTTATGCTTTGGGTCTCCTTCAGGTTCTGTGTGAGGTCACTGTCAGAGCCGCGGTTTCGCCCAATCAGCGCCGGCGCTCAAACTAGGGGCGGGACAAGCATTAAAGAGCTGATCCAGTTACAGATTCATTTCTAATGGGCAGCAGGTTATTATCTTAAAGGGGTCTCGAGGGATCGATGGGCTCCTTAACCTTCCCATGTTTTACAATTTCCTGTTCAGTAATGTGACACCAGTCTGTGTACATGCACTGAAATATTTTTATTATCAAGTTATGCACACAATCGAATTTTGTAGTATGGGGGAAAATATTTTTTTTAAATGAGAACTGTTATTGTTTTAATGTAAGGATTAAAAATGTATTAATTTTATTCAGTTGTTGTTTTATTCAATTCATGTGCTGGTGTTTTAATAAGTAATATAAAATATATATATATATATATATATATATATATATATATATATATATATATATATATATATATATATATATATATATATATATATATATATATATATGCAAACTCTGCAGTAATAATTGACGATCAAATATTAAATAAGTTTAATAATTAATGTATTCATATAGGCTTAAATGTTCAAAAGGTTCAATAAAATCCTACATTAATAAATATTTTTATACATATTTGTTTTGTATCTTTTAATATATTTAGATTTATGGGTCTTCTGAAGAGTAGATTTTCTTTAGGCTGTGTAATACTTTGTCTCGAATGACAGGGAAGCAAAAAAAATCTAATGAAATCCGCAGCTATAGATTTTAACTAAAATGGAGTCAGTATAGGCTGCTTTTTTGAATCTCATTTTAAACAGATTTCAATGTGGAAACAGCCCTCTTTAACCCACTATTAACAGCTTGTTTAATCTCTCGGTATGTTTTCTAGAATGAAAGTACAGCACAGGAATAGCTGATACTGTAATAAAGTCGTGTGTGTGTCTGTGTGTGTGTAGTGAACGCTGGGAATGTGCTCGTCTGTTTGTCCCCATGTGCGGGTGTTTGGGGTCAGACAGACTCTGATAACCTGCTGCAGCTGCAGACGCTGATAACAGTGTGAAGGGGCGGAGGATGAAGCATCAAACCTGTTAGCATCCCATTATGTTCCTCTGGGATTCTCCTCCCAGGACACTCATATACAGCAAATGAGCGTGAGAAACCGCTGTGGAGACGCCTTTGTGGAGGTAATGACCGTTAACAGGGTGGTTAGAGAGCTCGGCCTCGTCTGTATAATGGCAACACATGGGGAAAAAAAGATTCATTCATTAGTTTTCTTTTCGGCTTAGTCCCTTTATTAATCAGGGGTCGCCACAGCGGAATGAACCGCTAACTTGTCCAGCACGTGTTTTACGCAGAGGATGCCATACCAGCCGCAACCTAACACTGGGAAACACCTTCACATTCTTGCACACACTCACATACACTACGGCCGATTTAGCTCATTCAATTCACCTGTACCGCATATCTTTGGACCGTGGGGGAAACCGGAGCACCCGGAGGAAAACCACACGAACACGGGGGGAAAAGGAGTTTTCTCTGGATTAACGCGCGACGTTTCAAGCTACAAAAAATGATGTAAAGATTTTAGAATAACAATGTCGTCATTTATAGAATAAAAAGAACATTTAGAACAGTTAAGGAAGTAATATTTGGAATAACCCTGATTTTCGAACACACACAGTTTTCTAATAAGTTTATTTATTTAATAAAATGAGTACAACCATAAATATTTTGCTCAAATATTAAGCTAATTAATCCAGAAAAACTGATCATTTTTCAAGGGGTCTCTTTCTTTTATTTTTCTCGTTTTCCTCATCATAAGTTTAAAGAGGAAAATTGTTAACTTCAAAACAAGTAGCTCTAGTTTGTCATTTCACATTTTCAAGTAATATCTGACTGCAGCTGTGTACAAGAAGTTTGGCCATAGGAGAAATGGTCGTGCCCAAACTGAGCCTGGTTTCTCTCGAGTTTTATTTTCCTTCATGTTCGTCAATTGGTGAAGTTTTGTTCCTCGCCACTGTCGTCATTGGCTTGCTTGGTTTGGGACTTGTGGAGCTGCGCATCGATTTATTTGCTCCAGTGTTTGGACTTTCACCAGTGAAAATTAAACCACACTAAACTGAACTTCAACTCAAAACAGGATTGACAGTTTCAATTTACTAGAACTTTTGTGTTAAGCTGCTTTGACACAATCTATATTGTAAAATATGGAGCTAATAATATGCCAAAACAATCCAATTTGAATCGTTAATTTGAATTATTGACAATTGTAGTTTAATAAATCTGAATTTTTATGTGCCGTTAAAAATTGAATTAATTTTAATTTCATAACTTGAACATTGAACATCTGAAATTTAAGAAAACTGAGTTCTTCAAGGCTGAATTTTGTATTGATGTATTTTCAAACTTCAGATTTTTTTTGTCTTCTAAATTCATAGACTGCAGATATCCAGTTTGTAAAATTATATTATTTGATAAAGAAGTGTGTGCATGCAAGCATGTCATTTACTACAGCTGTAAAATGCTGGAACAGTTTGAAAATGCACCTGGAAAGAGCTTGAAAAGTCCTTAAATGTGTCTTTGGTAAAGGTGTAAGAGCCCTGCGTCTGCTGAAATAACCCATCAGAGGTTACAGTATAGGTCAGAATCAGCTCTTTATCCCTCAAAACACTAAAAACATAAATAATACTTAGTTTGACTTATTGGTTATCATCTACTCTTCCCTGTTGATCACCCCTGATCTACTTTCTGCTGACTCTGATTTTCATGATCTGAATTTCTGGTTTTGAATTTTATGAATCATCTTATAGATGAAATAATCATTTTATTGAATCATCTTGAAAATTTGAAACTGTATTTTTACAAACTGAATATCTGCAGTCTGAATTCAGAACCAAAAAATCTGAAGTTTGAAAATACATCTATAAAAAAACAGCCTTGAAAAATTCAGTTGTCTTATATTTCAGATGTTCAATATTCAAGTTATGAAATTCAAATTAAAAAATTCTAATTCAAACAGTTTTTAATGGCACATAAAAATCTGATTTATTAAACTACAATTGTCAACAATTCAAATGAACAATTCAAATTCAGATTGTTTTGGCATATTATTAGCTCCATAGTATATATGGAGCTATAGAAATAAAGATGAATTGAATTATCTTAAATATGTCCACTTTTATTTACAGACCTAATATGTGGAAAACCAAAAAGTGTCTTGCCTCGTCATATAGCCTAGCCTACAATTAGGAATTCCTACAATTAGGAATTTCAATTCAAAACAAATAAATTTGAAGAAAATTATCAAGTAGTTTCAGTAGTCTACCCGTTTTTACAGTCTGATGTGTACATTAAACTTATTCTTCTTTCATCTTAACTGGTGCTTTCTGCTGGAGTTTGTGAATAATAAACTCTGCCTGCTTGAATTTGATTGGTCATCTCGATGATTTGGACATTGATGATCGGCTGAACAGGCTACAAATGTAAGCTAACTTTCTTCATCCACCAAACAGAACACTGCCTGGAGTACAAGAGTCTTGGGTGTTGGTGCACTTTTACGTAATGTGAAATAAATCAACATCTTAAATAATAACCTAAATAAAAGCTCAATAAATAAAGAAATTATATTTATTAACCCTTGTGCAGTGTTCAAATACACTACCCTTTTGTTATGTTAAGATTGAATACATCCACTTAATTAAACTGCTGTAAAAATGCATCAGAGAAAAAGTTTTTTTTTTTGCATAAATCTGTTAATCAACCTTTACTCCTGATCAGAACTACTAAATTGTTTAGAAAATTAGAGGATTTTAACTCTTTAATTGGCAAATTCATAAAGGATGTCACTGATTTGGTGAAAAAACACAAAAAAATGACGTATTTTCAATATAAAAAGTAATGTGTATTTTTTCCCTTTCATCAGTCTTGGGCGTGAATGATTAGTAGTAACATTGGCTTTGATGCATTGTTAGATTTTCATTTGTTCTGCCTAATTTACTGTTGGTGGCTGTTTTGCCTCATTGACCTCCATTATAACCACATTTGATGGTGCATAAATACACAGTCTTTGTTTTTGTTTACTCCATGAAGTTCTGAGAGCTAACATGCATATTTTGATTTTCTCCGACACATCAAGGTAAGTGCTTAAAAATCACCCTCACAGACACACATAAACCAGAGCTTTTTTTGCACAGGACTATCTAAAGGGTTAATGGTGCCAACTGATGATCAATAATAATCAAAATACATGATTATTTGGTGTCATGGTTTTGTAATAACAAAAAATGGTTATAATGGAAGTCAATGGGGTCAAAACTGCCACCAACAGTAAATTCGGGAGAAAAAATTAAAATCAATCAAAAATTAAAGCTGCAAGCAGCGATGAAAGGGACTTCGCACTCGGGCTCACCGCTGCCCGGTGGCCTTAGGATGACAGAGAACAGCGGACAATATTAATTTAAGCTGATAAATATTTTTAAAAACCTGAGAAAATCACAGATTTATGCCAAACTTCCTTCTGTCAGCAGGTAGCGCTATGACTGTGACTCAATATTGGCATGTAGATGTCTTCAGGAGAGGAATCTCATCGACCATGTCAATTTTCAGGCAGATCTAACATTGTGTGGCTGAGTTATACTGTCAGTACTTTGTCCTCCATGGCGAAACACTGAACTTTGTCAGTCCGCCACGGACATGCCCTTTGGCGATAACTCTAGATCTTCGCAATTTAACATCGCCAAGGCTTTAGATTACAAAACCTAATTTTGGTATTGATCTGATAAAATCCCTAGGAGGAGGAGTTAAAGTACAATATCTGGAAATGGCAAAAACTGCAGAGGAAATTAAAAATATCTGACTTCCTTTGGTTTTGAGATTTTTTTTGATTTAGTGGCTAATTCGTATGAATTCGTACGATCTAATTCGTACAATTTAGTACGATTTGCTCATCCACCAATGACGGTTGGGGTTAGGGGTGGGGTTAGGTGCCACGCCTCCTTTTTAAAATCGTACAATTTCGTACGACTGAACTTCGAATTCGTACGAATTAGCCACTAAATTGTCAAAACGTAAAATACTTACGTTTTCTCGTGAGATCAGGCTGGTTTTGGCATGTTTGAGGTATGCCAATTTTCGTACATGTGTGTGAAACGTAGCTTTCGTCAAAGTGCATAGGTGGCGCTGTCGAGTTTTTTTTTTTTGCCACACCCATAACGTAAATGTTCGCCACTTTTGATGTTTGTGCAAATTTTTGTGAGTTAGGGCATGTTTAGACCCTAAAAAACATGATTCATTCCAGAGAAGAAGAAGAATATTAAGAAACGGAGCAATTCTAATCTAATCAGTCCCTAACTGAATGCAGTTTTTGTAAGCTTTTTTCACCAAATCAGTGACATCAATGCCAATTAAAGAGTTAAAATCCTATAATTTTCTAAACAATTTAGTAGTTTTGATCAGGACTGAGGTTGATTAACAGATTTCTGCAAAAAAAAAAAATGTGAAAAAATATTTATCTGATGCATTTTTACAGCAGTTTAGTTCAGTGGATGTTTTCATCCCGAGCGTAACAGAAGGCTAGTAAATTTGCCCAGAGTGTGTTGGTGAGTATTTTTTAATTCACAAATAATATGAGTCAAAGTATGATTTGTCACCAAAAATCATTCTGCTAGCTGAAACACAGAAAAAGTTATGACAAAATCAGCCCAGAGTGGAGGAAAACATCCCCAACAGTATAAATAAGGGTTAAGTTTAGCTTTTTTTACCATCAAAACTTGGAATTATGCATGTGTTGTAGGAAGCTTTCTTTGTTACTAATGCTGCTTAAAAAATAAAGGTAGAGGCTGGTCGCTATTACTGCTATTATAAAGACAAGACGAATACATTTTGGGGAAAATATAAATAAAATATCTCCTTTTGTCGTCCGAAAAGGAAAGAATGACGTACGGCACTGGAACAACATCAGGGTGAGTAGCCTAAATGATGACTGGGTTTCATTTTTAGGTGAACTATCTATCCCTTTATGTTGATTTACTACATTTCCGTTAGGTATCCTACATGAATAGATAGACAGATATACAGATAGATGATTTTGGCTCTGCAGGAGGTGAAGAGCTCCAGCATCAGACTCTGGCAGATTTACACAGACAGACTGTTGAATAACTCATGTTTAATCAGCTCTAATTAAGGCTCGTGTTGTATTTATCACTAACACAGTTTTGGTCCATTAGCTCGAAATCATCACACGGACATCCATTAAACTTAAACTGTTATAATAAATAGAAAAACAGTTCTGGGTGTCATTATGATTCAATAAACATCTTGTATAACGTTTAATCTAAACTATAGTTTAATAATGCAATGTAGGCATATGAATATGTCAAACAACATAGAGCATCATGATTTTGCCAAGTACGATGCGATCCTGGATTAACATCTATGGTGATCCCAAACATCGTTTTTGATTGAAAATGTAATCCATACCCCAAACCCAACCATAACTGTAATTATTCCCAAAATCAGAGGGGAATAGTTGGATAACAATCATGGAGAAGTGTATAAACTTAACCGTAAAGCCTACATAAACTGTAAACGTATCTCTTTATTCTGATTGGCTGATTGAAATGTTGTTCTAGGATCAACATAGATGTTCATCCATGAAATTGGTGAAAGTAGGTTGGCGAATTGTATATGTACTGTTTAGTATGAGAATGACACAGCACAACAGGCTTAGTGCCTTTATTCATCTTTTAAAAATATTTATATGAACTTGAATGCTAAATTTGATATTTTGACATGTTATTGATTGACGTCTGTATTAATAAATGTAAAGATGATGAGTAGATGCTCTCAGTCTGCCGTTTACTGCAGTCTGTCGCCATCTGCTGGACATTTACACCAACTGCGCGTTATACTTTTCTTTTGCACTTTCTTTCGCTTATATTTTCTTATGCAATTTCTTTCTTTTTTGCACTTTTTGTCTTTATTTCTTTTGCGCTTTCATTTTCTTTCTTTTGCAATTGCTGTCTTTTCCTTCTTACCTTCATTCATTTGTCCTTTTTTCTTGTCCTTTATTTTTATATCTCTATTTTAATGGTGCCGTATGTAAGTTTGACACCCAGTGGTTGAACTAGGTATCGAGGAGAGATTCTAGAGTAGATTCTCGATTTTAATGAGAGTAAGACTGAAATAATTCTGTTCGGCCCGTCAAACTCTTCTATAGCACTGATAGTTAATGTTGAAAAATTACGTTTTTCTATGAAGCCCTGGGTAAAAAATCTGGGTGTTATTCTGGATGATGGCTTGAGCTTTGACAAACAGATAAATGCAGTGGTTAAATCCTGCTTCTTTCAGCTTCGACTTTTAAAAACAGTCAAATCTATTCTATCTAGACAAAAAAATGTAAAAAAATAATCCATGCTTTTATTACCACTAGATTGGGCTATTGTAACTCACTACTATGGGATTAGTCAGAAAACCTTATCCCGTTTACAATTAGTTCAACCATTCAAAATACTGCTGCAAGGCTTTTAACAGGTACCAGGAAACATGCCCACATTACACCAGTTTTAGGCTGTTTGCACTGGTTGCCTGTGCACTATCGAGTCACTTTTAAAATTCTTCTGGTTTTTCAATCTCTAAATGGCTTGGCAGCTTCATATCGGTCAGACATGTTGATTGAGCATCAGCCTGGTCTGTTTCTTCGGTCATCTAACCAAAGATTGTTATGAATCCCTAAGTCAAGGCTGAAATGCAGGGGGGTAACTGTGCCTTCGCAGTAGCTGTTCCAAGGTTGTGGAATGCTCTGCCCCTCTGTATTAGATCTGTTTCATCCCGTCTGTTTTTAAATCTTGGTGATAATTTACCTCTTTAATTTGGTATTTTATCAGTGAAAATTGTTCATTTTAGTTGTAATTTTATAATTTAATATTTTTTCTTTGTTGTGATGTGTATTGTGCAGCACATTGGTCAACGTCTGGTTGTGTTTAATAGTGCTACATAAATAAAATTGACATATTGCATTCCTGGATCAAACCAAATGCAAGCACCGGTTGCCAGATTGACGACACCAACAGCAGTGTGCCTGACTGTCAAAAAGTGTTGATCACACCTCATGCACCTCCAGTTTACATCACATTTATTTCTATACCACTGAAAGCAGCAGCAGATCGTTCACCTCAATAAAATAAACGTTTGAAATTGAATGCAAGAACTGTGACTCAAAACCAACACATATCAGTGATTCAGCATGTACATTTAATAATGTTAAAGAGGTTTAATATGTATTATAAACCTTACCATTTCGTTAGAGTGCAGTGAGTGCACTATTCTGTGATTCTGAATGACTGTACTTAAATTACTGTCATGTTTCGTCTGGTGCAGCCAAATTGATTATCACTGAAAATCTCGTCCCATAGCGTGTTGTTAGGACACAGAGTTTCAATGTAGCCTGCTCACCTAATGTTTACATTTATAACATTTATATTATTTGCTAATTAATAATCACCTCATGTGGAATTCTGAATCTGTCTCATGCATTCTCATTTTTGCTACCATTCACTGCAGGTCGCATTTCAGTCACAGACACGTACTCTGAGAACCTTTCTGACTAAATGAATGAAATATGTAGTTTTCCAACAAGGCAACCCGCAGTGCTGAAGTATATTTGGCTAAAGTGGCAGTGGATGGGTTAAAAGAACCAAAACAAAGACAGTGGAAGATCTGACTTCAGCATTGTTTTTCAGATAAACAAGAATGTTCACTCAGCATGTTTCTTAATTATCTGCAAAAAAAAAATTATGATATTTTTATGCTTTACAAGAGTCCAAAACTTACATACAGCACCTTTAACAAATTATTTAGTAAATTCATCAATTTATTTTAATGGTTCCATCTTTCTCTCATAGCTCTCTTTTTTCTTTCATTTGTTTGCACTTCTTTCTTGTTCTTTATTTTTTTTATCTCTATTTTAACAAACTGTTTAAGAAATTCATTAACTAATTTTAATCGGTCCACCTTTCTCTCATAGCTCTCTTTTCTTTCTTTCTTTCTTTCTTTCTTTCTTTCTTTCTTTCTTTCTTTCTTTCTTTCTTTCTTTCTTTCTTTCTTTCTTTCTTTCTTTCTTTCTTGTTCTTTATTTTTTATCTATTACTTCAAATTATTTTAGTACTTTATTCATTTATTTTAATGGTTCCATCTTTCTCTCATTATATCTCTTATATCTCTCCTTTCTTTCATTCTTTCTTTTGGACTTTCTATCTTTTCTTTCATTTTCATACATCCACTTTGAATTGTTTCACCGTTTTGTGTGTGTGTGTGTGTACATATATATATATATATATATATATATATATATATATATATATATATATATATATATATATATATATATATATATATATATATATATATATATATATGATATTTGGATGATCGTTAATGCTCAATTTGACATGTTGACATAACCACATTACTATAAAGATACATTACATTTCTATAAAGATGATGAATAGATGCTCCCAGTCTGCTGTTTACTGCAGTCTGTCGCCATCTGCTGGACATTTACTCAACTGCGCTTTATCCTTTTGTACATTCTGTCTTTCTCTTCTTTCTCTTGCTCTTTCTTTCTTTTGATTTCATTTATATGCAATTTCTTTCATTCTTGCACTTTCCTTTGCACTTTTGTCTTTCTTTAGCATTTTCTTTTCTTTCGTTTGCTCTTTTTTTCTGTCTTTCTCTTGCTCTTTCTTCCTTTTGCTCTTATTTTCTTATGCAATTTCTATGCACTTTTTCTTTTTTTACACACCCCACATTATTACTCATTGCTATTCGTAATTGCTCAAAAGAAATCAACCAACTAAACTAGACTAAACCAATTAAATAATAATAAAAATAATAATAATAATAATAATAATAAAATGATCCTGTTTGGGTTTTTTATTTTTTATTATGATTGCAATACGAACTGCAACAGTTTTTTAGATGAGCTTGATCACGTGATGTCTGTTTAAACGTATTGTAGTCATAGATTTATCCACTAGAGAGCAGAAACGTCTGCACTAGTCAAGTGTGTAGAAAACACCTCACAGATTACATCTGCTGCTCAATTTTCTTCTACTGTTACTGTTTTAAAATATCTTGCGTTTCCTTGAAGAGTTCATATGCACAAACTTCTTAGTCGGCCTGATTTTTTTTCTTTTAAATGAGTGTTTTAAATTTTAAGTGATTTCAGAAACTGCTGATCTACTGGGATTTTCACGCACAACCATCTCTAGGGTTTACAGAGCAGGGTTCAACAAATAGAAAATATCCAGTGAGTGGCAGTTCTGTGGGCACAAATGCCCTGTTAATGCCAGAGGTCAGAGGAGAATGGCCAGACTGGTTCAAGCTGAGAGAAAGGCAACAGTAACTCAAATAAGCACTTGTTACAACTGAGGTGTGCAGAAGAGCATCTCAACACGTCCAACCTTGAGGGAGATGGGCTAAAGCAGCAGAAGACCACACCGAGTGCCACTCCTGTCAGCAAAAATCAGGAAACTGAGGCTACAATTGGCACAGGCTCAGCAAAATTGGACAATAGAAAATTGGAAAAATGTTGCCTGGTTTAATGAGTCTCAATTTCTGCTGCGACATTCAGATGGTAGGGTCAGAATTTTACTTCAACAACATGAGAGCATGGATCCATCCTGCTTTGTTTCAACGGTTCAGGCTGGTGTTGGTGGTGTGATGGTGTGAGGGATATTTTCTTGGCACACTTTGGGCTCATTAGTACCAATTGAGCATCGTGTCAACGCCACAGCCAGTATTGTTGCTGACCATGTTTATCCCTTTATGACCAGTGTACCCATCTTCTGATGGCTACTTCCAGCAGGGTAACCCGCCATATCATAAAGACCTCAGAATCACCTCAGACTGGTTTCTTGAACATGACAATGAGTTCGGTGTACTCAAATGGCCTTCACGGTCACCAGACCTCAATCCAATAGAGCACCTTTGGGATGTGGTGGAACGGGAGATTTGCATCATGTATGTACAGCCGACCAATCTGCAGCAACTGCATGATGCTATCATGTCAATACGGACCAAAATCTCTGAGGAATATTTCCAGTACCTTGATGAATCTATGCCATGAAGGATTAAGGCAGTTCTGAAGGCAAGTGGGGGTCCAACCCGGTAGTAAGGTTACCTAATAAAGTGTCCTGTGAGAGGTTTTTTTTTTTTGCTGTTTTATCAAATAAAAACACATACGATGAGACCGTTATTAAATTTCATTTGTGTCTCTAACAACTGTATTACCAAATATTTATCCCACTTATAGAAAAATAAACTTGTTCCTTCATTGTTTCCAGACCTGATCTGTCAGCCTAGACAAAAAGGCCACCTACAGCAGATCCCTGTGCTTTGTCTGGACGATGTTTGCGTGTGAGATAAAGAGAAAAGCTTATGAGGTAAGAGAATGCAGGAATGCACTGGCCCTTTAAAACCAACAGAGTTCACCCTCTCCAGCTTAAACTGCTCATAAGCATTACATAACTAACCTGAACTACTGCACCTTCAGGTGAGCACAGTCAATTCACTTTCCATTCATTCAGTTCAGTGTGATTCATGGACTGGATTCCCCAAATAAACTGGAAAGACTGTGATGACTTGACTAAAAGTCCCGTGAGTGAATTCCCAATTAATCACGTGTGTTAAGGCAGAGATGGGGTGATGAACCTCATTTTCAGTTCTGAAAAGTCCCACAAAGGAAGATCTGCTAAAAATATTGGAGAAAAACTGCCTTTGAAAGTCAATGATTGGTTTTCCCCCAACATTCTTCAAAATATCTTGTTTTGTGTTCAACAAGAAAGAAATTCATAAAAGTGTAGGACCACCTGAAGGTGGAAAATTGGAGGAAATTGTATTTGTTTTGGGATGAATTATCACTTTAATTGTTTGCGATGCATACTGTATGCACTTTATGTTAATTTGTCTTATCTTAGCTAGTCAGCTATTTAGATTTCTTACTTAGTTTTTTGTTAACATATGTTGTTAAATTTGTAATATGTTGTAATAAGTAACACCTTGGTTCTGGAGGAATGTTGTTACCCTTCACTGTGCACTTACTGTATATGGTTGAAATGGCAATAAAAGCCTATTCAACTTGACTTGATTTGGCAAATGAGGTTACTAAATGCTGAAATTTTACAATACTTACAATACTTTTGCCCATCTGACATGATTTAAGGCTTCAAGACATGCTTCAAGGCAGCTCAACAGTCCAAGGTCTTAATATCCTCTCTTTTTTTTTTCAAATATATTTTTATTGAACATTTTTAGTGCAAAAACATGTCAGAAAATTACATTAAGTAAAAGATAATATCAATCATACATGGAATTTAAATTCTGTCCCCCACATAAAAAATAATAATAGTAAATAAAATTAAATTGTAATTAAATAAACAACAAATAAAAAAAAAAAAATAATAATAATAATGACATAAAATACAAAATTATATTGCAAAAAGGCATATTACATTTCTTTTGTCCAGGCTGAGTCTAACAGACAAGCTTTTAGTCTTAGAGATATAGAGGTTCCTTGATAATCAAAGGGTCCCAGGTCTGATAAAATAGAAAACGTTTGTTCTTCATAGCTGTGGAGAAAGCCTCAAGTGGGATTATGTTGCAGACTGCAGGTAGCCATTGATTAATATCCTCTCTTTATATACTTACAAAAACTCTGTTTACAAAACCACACTGTAAGCAAATGCAGAATGAGACTTAATCACAGAGTTCCTATGAAAGATATCATCTTGATGGCGGTATATGTCTGTACTCTCCCAGTGCATGCCTACCTGTCCATAACAATAGCATTAATGTAAAAAAACAGCGGACTGACCACATTGTGAAACATCTTAAATGTTGTTTTGCTATAGGTCTGTCATCAAAGTGTTTGAGTATTATTACACACATATTATATTGTGGGGGAAAAGGCCCAGATTAGCTTCTCCTACCGCAACAAATTCAATTTTTGTTTTTGATATTTGGCGCCAGCTGGTCAGGAAGTGACCATTTTGCTCTCTTTGACTCATAGGATGGAAACGGTGCTTTATTCACTAATCTTTTATGCGATATTCCAGTTTTGTCTAATTCACATCTACGGATGAAAGCATAGCTAGTTAGCCAGTTGCTCATGTATTTGCTCTGCTGCAGTTCTCTATCGTGGCAGACATTTTTTTCGCATCTGTTCCTCATGACAATCTGGATGATCTCTTTAGATGTTGGGACTGAGTTGAAATGTGGACTCTTTTGAGCTCAGCAAATACCGTCTTCTTGACTCTTTGAGATGAGCTCTGGCCTGGAGAACTCGGCAGCATCTCTGGAAGGAACTGTCTGTCTGAACATTTTTTTTTTAGTAAAAAATGCAAATCGACGTCGGTGGCAGTAGAAAACGGGTTAGTTAGGAGTTTCATTCCTGGCTCCAGGTCTTTTGCCGATCATTCCCCTCTCTTTGCTCCCCATACATTCCTGTCTCCGTCTTCATTGTTCTGTCCTATTAAAGGTGAAAAAACATTCAAAAATGTGTTTAATGGTGACACGGGGGCTCAGTGGTTAGCGCTGTCTCCTCTCCTCACAGCAAGAAGATCGCCGGTTTGAGTCCCGGCTGGGTCAGCTGGCATTTCTATGTGGAGTTTGCATGTTCTCCCAGTGTTGGCGTGGGTTTCCTCCGGGTGATCCGGTTTCCCCAACAGTCCAAAGACATGCGCCATAGGTGAATTGGATGAACTAAATTGTCCATAGTGTATGAGTGTGTGTGTGTGAATGTAAGACTGTGTGGGTGATTTCCAGTAATTTGTTGCAGCTGGAAGGGCATCCGCTGCGTAAAACATATGCCAGAATAGTTGGTGGTTCATTCCGCTGTGGTGACCTCTAACAAATAAGAATCTAAGCCAAATGGATGAAAACGCCTTTAAAAATGGAAATCGATTTGATGTCAATTGACTACCTTCATGTCAAAACAACATTAAAAACATGTCAGTAATCGATCATAGAACTGGCTTTGGATTGACTTTTTAATGTGTTTTTATGACGCCAATGTTTAATGTCTTGACACCAAGATAAAGACAATCCAGAGTAAATTTGTAATTGAAGCTTTCAGATGAATAACACTTTTCTTCTATTATAAGACTCTTGTGTTGTTAATGTAGTGGGCAAAGGGGCATCAACGTGTGGATGTCAAATGGATGTCCGGGATTTGACATTACAATCGATTGACATTTCTGACCTGTTTTTTGATGTTGTTTGTACATTAATGTGTCTGCTGGGTTTCTTCTTGACTTACAGAGAATGAAATGTCATTTCTTGAAAATAAAAACTAAAATTTTATAAAAACATTAAATGACTAATTAATTCATTCATTTTCTTTTCGGCTTAGTCCCTTTATTAATCCGGGGTCACCACAGCGGAATGAACCGCCAACTTATCCAGCACATGTTTTACGCAGCGGATGTCCTTTCAGCTGCAACCCATCTCTGGGGAACATCCGTATACACTCATTCACACACATACACTATAGAAATGTCTTTGACAGTGCTGGAAACCAGAGCACCCGGAGGAAACCCACGCGAATGCAGGGAGAACATGCAAACTCCACACAAAAATGCCAACTGACCCAGCCGAGGCTCGAACCAGCAACCTTCTTGCTGTGAGGCAACAGCATTACCTACTGCGCCACTGCGTCGCCCATGACTAATTTAATGATACATTACTAATGATTAATTAAATAAAAAATTCTATTTATTTATAACAATTAAAAATAAACAACAAAAAATGATATTATTACTTGAAAATAGTATTTCAATGTAGCAAAAATTTCTGTAACTTCATATGGATTTTGCACGTTTGAAAACTTTCTGGTGTGTTGCAACACTTTATGCAAATAGACATTTTATTAAAGCATTTATTTGTTTAAAAAACTATTGGTAAGTCTGGGTTTATATTCATTTTTATTTTTTTTTTCAAAGAAATAAAGGCTTTTAGTAAGGATCATTTAAAAGTGATAGCATAATATTAATTTCAAATAAATGCTGCTCTCATGTTCTTCCTAAAAATGAAGAATCCACCAAACTTCCCACAACAAATATATTAAACAGAACAATTATTTTCAACATTGATCAAAAATGTTTCTTGAGCTCATCATTTTAAACCATTTCTGAAAAATCCTGCGACACTGAAGACACAAATTGAGTTTGTTTATATATATATATAATATATAATATAATATAATATACATTTACAACAGGAAATTGACAAAATATCTTGATGGAACATGATCTATTCTTAGTATTCTAATGATTTCTGGCTCGCTGTGTATTTATTGTTATATTTTTATGGGCCAGGGTCACAAATAGAAAATAGTTATTTTAAATTGTGACATTATACAATATTACTGTACTAATAATGGAATTATTGAAAACATATAGCAATGTTTTACTAATATTTTGCTGTAATTTTAATTAAATTAAATTAACAGACCTTTGGTGAGCATACAAGACTTAAAAAAAAAACACTTTAAAATCTTTCGGACCCCAAAACCAGTACAAATCCATGTCAATGATTTTGTGTAATTTTTGCGATTTGATTATTAAATATACAGTCTTCCCTGTGAATCATTCCAGTGACTTTCCCACTTTGTCAGGCTGAAAAAATGTGGCATTTTCACTCATGTGTAAGTGTAATGTCATTTTATTTGAAAATGCCTCACACGAAACACGTCCTGACACACACCTCTGTTGACTCACTCTGAATGATACAGCATGTTTAGATACAGAGTGTGTGTGTGTGTGCCACCCTCTACAAACACACACCGCCTGAGTTTCTCTCAGATAGTGGACAAAAGCTTGGGATGGATGGGGAAGATTTTTCTTCATGCTTTTAAAAGAAGGCTGTTCTTTCCACCAGTGCAGCTTTATTTTATCATTACAGTAAAAATTCAGTCAAAAATGTAAAAAAAAAACTAAAAATAACAATTTACTAATCATGTAAAAAAAATACTAAAAGTACTAAAAAATGTCAAATGGACAGTTATTCTTGTGATTTAAAGCTGTATTTTTAGTATCATCACAACAGTCTTCACTGTCACTTCAGAAATCATATGATAATAACATTTGTTATTATTATTATTATTATTATCATTACTATTATTATTATTATCATTATTATTATTATTATTGATATTATTATTATCATCATTATTATTATTATTATTATTATTATCATTATTATTATTATTATTATTATTATTATCATTATTATTATTATTATTATCATTATTATTATTATTATTATTATTATTATCATTATTATTATTATTATTATCATTATTATTATTATTATTATCATTATTATTATTATTATTATCATTATTATTATTATTATCATTATTATTATTATTATTATTATCATTATTATTATTATTATTATTATTATTGTTATCATAATTATTATTATTTATATTATTATTATTATTATTATTATCATCATCATTATTATTATTATTATTATTATTATCATTATTATTATTATTATCATTATTATTATTATTACTATTATCATTGTTGAAAACTGTCAGGCTGTTTTATATTTTCGTGTGAACAGTGATATTCAAAAGTGCCATTAAAAATATAAATACTTTTATCTTGTCCTTATCTTTATTTGCTTGGGCAGTCGAGAGAGCAGATTGATTATGTATTGACAAAACAGCTATTAATAATACTGAAACAAGGACATTATGCATTCCATAGACCCAACACCTTCCCCACAGAGAAATAAATAATCTCTAATATTCAATAATGGAATTAATTAAAATATATACATATTTAACTTACATCATTCATTGAGGACACATGCAAAAGTCACAGCAAAGACATTTATAATGTTACAAATGATTTAATTTAAATTAAACACTGTAATATTTAACTTTCTATTCACCAAAGAGCCCTAAAAACTCACAAATCATTAAGCAGAAAACAAAAAACATTTTTTTAACATTGATAATTGTAAGAATCATTTTTTAATGAATAAGTATCGATAATAGGGGTGACATGGTGGCTCAGTGGTTAGCACTGTCGCCTCACAGCAAGAAGGTCGCTGGTTTGAGTCCCAGCTGGGCCAGTTGGCATTTCTGTGTGGAGTTTGCATGTTCCCGCCCACAGTCCAAAGTCATGTGCTATAAATAAACTAAATTGGCCATAGTGTGTACGTGAATGAGTGTGTATGTGTGTTTACCAGTACTGGATTGCAGGTGGAAGGGCATCCGCTGTGTAAAACATATGCTGGATAAGTTAGCGGTTCATACCGCTGTGGCGACCCCTGATGAATAAAGGGACTAAGCCGAAGGAAAATGAATGAATGAATGAATGAATGAATGAGTATCGATGATAATTGATCATAACAAAGAAAAAAAACAGTAAATCAGCACTCTATTTTTATTCATAAAGTGTGATATCACAGACTGGAGTAAATTAAACTTCGAATCCCAGGATTAACGATGTACAGTAAAACTTGAAAATCTATATATTTTAATGCAAATAATGTTCCCCTACGAGGGAGCTCGCACTGCTTCGGAAATGATCATAACACTTGGGAACGCAAGTCATCACTTCCGACACAGCGTCTATTTACCTCAGAAAGCCATGGTAACGTGCGTAACACGACCCGTTTTGCAATATTACTGTGTTTATTGCATTCTTGATCAAATAAATGTACTCTTGTGAGGAATTTCCCAAACTTTAAACCAGTAGTGTGCACTGAAGGCGAGGCCGCTGTGACTTTTCGAAACTGAAACTGGGGTTCCTCGATAACCTGTTTACCTTCATTTCAGGTTTCTCCCATCTTTCCCTCGAAACACGCGATTTTTGAGGATTAATTGAGGATTCACTCACGGACTTTTTTATTAAGTCATCGCAGTCACTGCCACACCAGAATGGATGGAAAGCGAATGCCCGGCATCCTCACCTGAAGGTGCAGTAGCGCAGGTTAGTTATGTAATGCTTATGAGCAGTTTAAGCTGGAGAGGGTGAACTCTGTTGGTTTTAAAGGGCCAGTGCATTCCTGCATTCTCTTACCTCAAAGGCTTTTCTCTTTATCTCACACGCAAACATCGTCCAGACAAAGCACAGGGATCTGCTGTAGGTGGCCTTTTTGTCTAGGCTGACATATCAGGTCTGGAAACAATGAAGGAACAAGTTTATTTTTTCCAAAGTGAGATAAATATTTTGTAATACAGTTTTATTACGTTATAAACTTAAACTGGTTTGGAACAAATGGAGGATGAGTAAAGTATGACATTTACAAATGTGTTAAACATGCCTCTGAGTCTGTCCCAAGATTTTTGACATGTTCTAGCCATCAACGTTTGTTTATATTCACAGAATACAGTTTTTGTTTTGGCACAGTGGGTAGCATGATCGCCTCACAGCAAGAAGGTCACTGGTTCGAGTCCCGGCTGGGCCAGTTGGAATTTCTGTGTGGAGTTTGCATGTTCTAATGCAGTATAGGTGAATTGTATAAAACTAATTTCTCTGTAGTGTGTGAATGCAAGAGTCCCGTTGATGGGTTGCAGCTGGAAGGGCATCAGCTGTGTAAAACATATGCTGGATATGTTGGTGGTTCATTCCGCTGCGGAAAAAAATGAATGAATGAAAGTTATGTTTAATAGCAGGAAGTTGTTGGGCAACAGTCACACATAATCAAATGCACTGTGAAAGTATAAGACACTAAAATGCATCTGGTAATTCTGGCCATGTTGTTCACGGTAGAAATAAGCAGAACTCTTTTGTGTTTTGTAATTTTACTAAAATAACAATGGTAGAAATATATATATGTACATTTAGGAAAAATCAGTGTATTTAACAGTTATTAAATTACAGAATAAAAAATGGTCATCTTGAATATATGAATTATTAAAGTGAAACATGTTTCATGTTAGTATTTTTATTCATCATTAAATCAAACTGAACAATCTATTAATTCTGGTAATGATTGTTTGACACCAGTTTTCCTTCGAGGAATTTACAGAAATTAGCTTCCTTAATTTTTGGGGGGCCCCACATGACGCGGGGCCCCACCGCAGTGTGTGCCCTGCGTGCCCATCCAGTATGCCACTGATCATATCCTGTATGGTGTAAAGAAAAAAGAAATTAAGTGAATTACTATATATATATATATATATATATATATATATATATATATATATATATATATATATATATATATATATATATATAGTATTTATTTATTTATTTATTTTATTTTTTTGCCATGATGACAGCACATAATGTTTTACTGGTTATTTTGCAAGATTAGTATTCAGCTTAAAGTGCTATTAAAGGCTTAACTATGTTAAATTGGTCAAGTTATGATAATTAGGCAAGTCATTGGACAACAGTTTGTTCTTTAGCTAATCAGGGGATTTTTTTAACTGCTTTCAGTCAAATAAATAAGACTTTCTCCAGAATAAAAAATATTATAGGAAATACTGTGAAAATTTCAAAAAGTTAAACATCAAAAGATTTCAAATTTGTCTTCATCTGTAGGCTATGTGACGCATGATAAGTGATGATTCAGGGATCACATTTTCAAGTGATGGTGCTGTTCCTGCTGTTTGGCTGGTGAACTCACTTGAGGAAGTGTGTGTGTTTCTGCCTCAGAAGAAAAATTGATGGTCAACCCACTGTTCTCCCAAACATGCTGAGGAGAGCCTTCGTCACGTCTGTGTGAGAAGCAGGACAGGACGTCCCATCCACTCCAATCACATGATGCACACAAAAACATTTTCAGACTTTCCAGTATTTGATCAGTTGATTGCGACGGGACTTCCTGATAGCAGTGCAGAGCTAATGCATTGTTGTGATTAGTAGGTCATTTTGTTCTTTTCTTCTACACAATCCACTCGTGATCTTATCTTACATGAATTAATTAGATTGTATCAGAGAAAAAAGGCTGTTTGTAGGTCAGGCTGAGATTAGTTTACAGTAGTAAAAGCGTTTGCCGGTGGTGTTTCAGTGAACACCCTCTGCCCCGGGGCTTTTCAGACATGCTTACTGTTACTATGGCTTTTGTTGTTGTGTTTGAGAACAGGTTGTCCTGGAGTTTACACTTGCATCCTGAGAAAAAAAAAAAAACACAGCACATTCTTTGCGTCCTTTGAGTAAATGCCTTTGTGGGCAAAATGGCACAACGCAACACAGAGGAGTTTCCCTGTCACATTATGAGGAAGCACTTAGAAGTTGGCCCCATTCAGTTAACTTCCTGTATTATATATATATATATATATATATATATATATATATATATATATATATATATATACACACACACACACACACACAGTGCCCAGCATAATTAAGTACACCACATTTTGAAAATAAATATTTGTATCCATTTCTCAGTGAATATCGGCAATGTATTTTGGTGCATTTAACCAAAACAGATTTATTGAACAGATATATTTATTAAAATAATATTTTAGTCACCAAACATATTTAGAAATTGAAAGATAATACTATTAAATTCAAGCAAAATATTGCAAAAAAAAATTACAAGCTACAAAATTTCAACTAAATTGTTCAATTTTTTCACTTCTCTTGATTTTTCCTCTTTTTTTAAATTTGTATTTATTTTTTTCTATAACATATAAATTTGGCGGTACTAGTTTTTGGGCCGTTATCGTAAGTTATTTTGTTAGATAAGCTCCAGATTTGGCTTCAGTACTGACTAATCTAATGTATATGCACAAATATAATATTGTACAGCTTCCTATTAAAAATATGATTTTAAAAGATAGATTGTGAGGGTTGCATTTATAATAATAATAATAATAAAAATAATATATTTGATTTGCAATGCACTTTTCTCAAAATCAAAGCGCTACAAGGCAAAAACAATAAAACAGTAAAAACAATAAATGGGAAAATATAGCAATACGTAAGAAAACTTTAAATCATACATTAAAAACACTGCTAAAGAGGTGAATCTTAAGAAGCTTAAAACAGTCCAGAGAAATGGCATTCTTAATGGTAATGGGTAATGCATTCCATTATTTTGGCGCACGGTATGAAAAAGCCCTACCACCCAAGGTGTTAAGTCTGCAGCGTGGCTGCAACAGGGTAAGACCTGAAGCAGAGGGAAGACTGTTAGGAGGAGTATAAAGTGTCACGAGATCACAGATGTACTCATATATGCTGAGCAATATATATATATATATATATATATATATATATATATATATATATATATATATATATATATATATATATATATATATATATATATACACATACACACACACACACACACACACACACACACACACACACACACATAAATACATATACACTTTACCGGTCAAAAGTTTGGGGTCAGTTTTTTTTTAGAGAAAATTATTCAGTTATTCTGTTTATCAAGGCGACATTTATTAAATGTAAAAAAAAAATTACATATTTATTAAAAATGCTTTCTTATTGAATGTAGTTTGAAGTTCAAATGAAATTAGTACTCCAATCATTATTACACAATAATAATAATTAATATTACAGTGATTTCTGAAGCATCATGTGACTCAGAAGACCCGAGTAAAGAAGCTGAAAATTCACCATTAAAATCACTGGAATAAATGATTAAATTAAATTAAAAACTACTTTTGAACAGTTATTTTATTGTGAAATAACATTTCACAATTTTACAATTAGTACTGTATTTTTGATTAAATAATTGCAGACTTGGTGAATATATATATATAAGTCTGCAATTATATATTTAAAACAATGTTTACAATGCAAAATGGAGGTATGATTATGAGTCATATGTTATGCATTGTTATAGTTTGTTCACATGTTGCAATTATAGAAACCACCTGCAAACTGTATGGAATGTATGATTCAGTATCTTACACTAATTTACATTAAACATTATATATTTAAATTAGTTAATTATATGATTTTTATTAATTCTATGTACATAAAATTAACCCTACTTAGAACTAAATATTTAAAATATATCTTGCACAATAGGTAAATTACAAATGCAAATATATATATATATATATATTCATTTACATATTGTGCAAGATATATATTTAAATATTTAGTTCTAAGCATATTTTTAAGGGTTACTTGCGTATGTATTTTAGTATATCCGATTTTGTGTACATGTTGCAACATCAGAATTACAGAAATGATCTGCAATCTACATGGCTGGTCTTTCAGCACAACATTTTGAAATGTTTAAAGATAGGACTTTTTGCAAGCCACCACTTTGCAATGTTGTGAGTAGGTATAAGCGTTTTCTTTTCTGACACATAATGTTTATGTTTTTTCCCCATTTCAGCCTGCCCCTACTGGAATTCTGGAATAAGCCTTCAGTATTACCATACGTACAGATCTCTGATAGATTTAACGAAGCAGAGAAAAATTCCCTAAACTCCTCCTGGCGCAGTTCATTCCCTCAAGTCCATTCACACGCCAATCACTCTGGAAATCCCCCACCCTCACCGAAGCCCCGCCTCCTTTCTCTTCATCTCGTATAACTCTTAGTAAAAGCTTCATAGTCCAGAAGAGCGACACAAACTGCAGACCGTGAAACATGGAGCTTTACCGAGGCACCACCGCCAACCAAACGGATTATAACGATGACGGTCGCGGCCCCAAATCTGGGAAATTGCTCTCGAACACCGACGAGCGTTTGGACAGCGGTTTGGATTCGCTAAAAGAGGACAATCTTCCGTCGCTTGAGGAATGCAGAATCGCGGACTTTATCGGGCCGACGGACGAGCCCTGGAAGAAAGAGCTCACCGAGGACGGAGACACGTAAGTCCGCTGACGTCTTAAAACATTTGCACTTGATGCAAAAACATTTACATGCATCTGAAATTTCAAGTAGGCTGCTTTAAAGTCATTTTTGGTTGCAGAGAAGCGTATTTATTTACTTAATTGCGAGTGTTTCGTTTTTTAATTAGTTCTAAGCATAATGCATGTAAGATATAAGTATAATGCATACATTCATGAGAGTTCTACTACATAATTGAGGAGATTTTAATCGTAAAAGCAGTAAATGTTAACTTTTGCATTGTAAAATATATGTATGTAATTAATTATAGGTTTATTTACATATTTATATAGGATTGCGCTTAAAGTATATATAATCTCTGCAAAACTATTACACATTTACAAACTTTAAACATTCCATTCGCAAACCGCAGCGCGCATGCGCAGGCACCCTACGGTAATAATGGGCTTTATGTAAACAGAAACGCCGCATCGGTACGGACTGTTCTCTGGCGCCGCGTCGCTGTGGGCGGGGCCTCTGTGTTGGCTTGACGTCAATGTAGGCGTGACTGCGCGAACTCGGAAAGTCCCGGGCACTTTGCCAGCCACTCAGACACGCATGTCCCTACTAGGAAAAATACAGTTCTCTGCACACCAAAAAAAGCTTTGTTTCATAGATGAAAATGCTCTCACAGTTGCTTAACCATGCAAATCTTTATCTTTTAAAGGTATCTACATCTCGCCATTATTCACGAGGCCACGGATGCTGCATTAAAAATGATTGCCTTATCCCGTAGAGACCCTTTCCTCAACATACAAAACAACCAGAGACAGGTACATCAGAGAGATTTGAGCTTTTAAATAGAAGTATCAATCAGTTAATGACTCTAAATACTAAAGCCCTCCCTCCTCTGTTGGTATTTCAGACTGCACTGCATTTGGCCATCATCACAGATCAGCCTCTCATTGTGGAGCAGTTACTGAAAGCTGGCTGCGATGCATCTTTGGTGGATGACCATGGTAATACTGCGCTCCATATCGCCTGCAGGAAAGGTTCTCTGGCCTGCTTCGGCCTCCTAACACAAGGCTGCTCGCAGCACCTCTCAACAATCCTTCAGACACCAAACTATAATGGTAAAATTGATTTTCAGTGAACGTTACGCTTGTCTAATTTTCCTTTTGGCCAGCTTTGATCTGATTTGAATGTGGTTTTACTTACCAGGTCAGAAATGCATACACGTGGTCGCCATCCAGGGTTACTTGTCATTGTTGGAA
Organism: Danio aesculapii; assembly: GCF_903798145.1. NCBI lineage: Eukaryota > Metazoa > Chordata > Actinopteri > Cypriniformes > Danionidae > Danio > Danio aesculapii. The sequence continues at coordinate 40,172,706 of NC_079451.1, read as the reverse complement.
AGCCTCATCCAGCTCGACGCAGATATAAATGCACAGGTAAAACATTATTCAAAGCATATTAAAAGTAGTTCACCCAAAAACAAAATATTCCCATCATTTACTCACAATAGAGTTGTTATAGACCTCATAGGAGTTTTGTTTATCTAATGAACACAAAAGAAGATAGTTTGAAGAATGTTAAAGGGATAGTTCTCACAAAAATGAAAATTTCTTTACTATTTACTCACTTTTATGAATTTCTTTCCTCTGTTGAACACAAAATGAGATATTTCGAAGAATGTTGGGAAAAAAACATCCATAGTAGGCACAAAAAATACTATGGAAGTCAATGGCTGTTTTATTTCCATTTACTATTTACTTGGACTCAAATGGTTCTACACGTTTATGAATTTCTTTTGTTGAACACAAAATGAGATATTTTGAAGAATGTAGGGAAAAAAAATACTATGAAAGTCAATGTCTGTTTTTTTTCTCCCAACATTCTTCAAAAGATCTTCCCTTGGGTTCAACAGAATAAAAAACACTCAAAACGTTGGACTAAAAGGCTTATATTTCTTATTGACTTCTATTGTAGTAGAAAAACACTGAGGAAGTCAATGGGGACAACAATTTGTTTTTAGATATATTAAAGAATCTTGGATTAAATTGACACCCAAAGTAGGACAAAAATACTATAGAAGTCAATAGCTGTTTTTTTCCCTCAACATTCTTCAATACATCTTCCTTCATGTTCAACAGAATATAAAAACTCAAACATGTTTGGACCAAACCGCTTATGTTCCCTGTTAACTTCTATTGTACTGGAAAAAATCCTACGGATATTTTTGAGATATTTTGAAGAATGTTGAAAAAATACTATGCAAGTCCATTGGTGTTCCCCCCCAAATCTTCCATTATTTCCAATGTTTCTTCCTTTGGGTTCTACAGAATAAAAAAAAATCTCAAAACATGTTTGGACCAAAAAGGTCAGGTACCATTAACTTCTATTGTCCTGGGAAAATATTGAGGAAGTCAATGGGGAGGACAATTTTTTTTTTAAAGATATGGTGAAGAATGTTGGAAAATCTGACATCTATAGCAGGAACAAAAATACTATGGAAGTCAGGGGTTGTTTTCCCCCCAACATTCTTCAAAACATCTTCCCTTGTGTTCAGCAGAATAAAATGTTTTGACATTTATAGTAGGAACAAAAAATACTATGGAAATTATTGGGGGAGACAAAATTCTTCTGAGATATTTTGAAAAATGTAAAAAATTGACATCCATTGCAGGAACAAAAATACTATAGAACTCAATGGCTGTCCCCCCTCCCCCCCGACATTCTTCAAAACAGCTTTCCTTGTGTTTAAAAGAATAAAAACAAAAACGTGTTTGGACCAAAACGCTTATGTTCCCCACTAACTTCGATTGGAGTGGAAAAATACTGAGGAAGTCAATGGGGGACTTTTTTGTTTTGAGATATTTTGAAGAATATCGGGGAAAAAAAAACTCACATCCATAGTAGGAAAAAAAAACCTCAAAACATGTTTGGAGCAAATTGCTTATATTCCCCATTAACTTCTGTTGTAGTGGAAAAATACTAAGGAAGTTAATGGAGGATAAATTTCTTGAGATATTTTGAAGAATGTTGGAAAAACCTCCATAGTAGGAACAAAAAAAAAAAACTCTGAATGTCAATGGCTGTTTTTTCCCCAAAAATATTCAATATATCTTCCCTTGGATCCCACAGAATTAAAAAAAAATCAACATGTTTGGACCAAACTGCTTATGTTTCCCATTAACTTCTATTGTAGTGGAAAAAATAGATATTTTGAAACATGTTGAAAAAAATTGACATCCATAGTGGGATCAAAAAAATACTATGGAACTCAATGGCTGTTTTTATTTCCCCCAACATTCTTCGAAACATCTTCCTTTGTGTTCAACAAAATAAAAAAGCTCAATAGGTAACTAAAATGTTCCCTATTATCTTACTAAAACACTGATGAATGATGTAAATGATTTTTGGGTGAACTATCCCTTTAAGTAGCGCCACAAATCTTAATAAAATCTTTCAAGCAGCATGTCTAATACATTTATGTTTGTCTTCAGGAGCAGTGTAACGGCCGAACCGCTCTCCACCTCGCAGTGGACCTCCAAAACTTCGACATGGTCAAACTTCTCATAGAAAAAGGTGCCAGTGTTCACAGTGTCACATACGGCGGTCACACGCCTTATCACCTGACCTACGGCCGGTCGAACGCTGACATCCAAAAAGTCCTGTATGAGCTCACGTCGCCACACCTTAGGGAACTTCCAGAGAGTGACTCAGAAGATTGTGAGGATAGCGACGAGGAATATGAAGAACGCTGTCAGTCTGAGGTGGAAGAAGTAAGTCTGCATATTCCTGTGAAAGTCTATATATTTCTGTATTTCTATAAAAATGTACATGTTTCTAATCGTCTTCCTTTATTTTGACAGCTGTATGATGATATTAAAGTGATGGGGCAGTAGGAAGTGTTGAAGGACTTGTGTGTTGAATGGAGATATACGTTCTCATCGGAGGACACAGGAATCGAATCCAAGCGGAGGTCACGGGCAGCACATCAGGCAGCCGAAAACACGAGACCAATGTTAGGAGGCCCAGAAGCCAAGGGCGAATTTTTTTTGAGCAACACTGGAGAGACGCCGCATAAACCATCCTGTCGGCTCTCTATGATGGACTGTACTGTCAGCCGAATTGAACGGCTGGGTTTCTGATGTAAAATATTGTGCATATTACAGACAGATTTATTTTTATATATTAACATGTACATGTGTATATACGGAGCTTGTGGAAAAGAACGTCACGTTTTAAATTAAAGGAAAAAAAAACTTGTGAATTGATTTTGGGTTTGTTTTTTTGCTGGCTGTACTTCCTTGGAAATGAATGTTGGGCGGTTGCGATTGAGAAATGAGGAAGTTGAAGATCCTTTTATGTCACTGAGGGAGAAGTGTGTGCAGCTGAAGCGCCTGTACGCTGTTTTCCGTCAGCTGAGAGTACGCTGGAATTTCCTGAGCAGGAAGAGCCATTCAGACATAATTGGCGATGGCGAAAGTTCCCTGAATAAGGAACGTATTGGAGTCACACAATGCAGCTTTATGTAGAATTCTATCAGGGTTGTACATTTTCCCAATTCTCCCACATGAGTTATTTTGTTTTCCTAGAAAGAGGCCATTATGCTGATATTCTTAGAAAAGGGTGCAGATTTGTCATGTTACTTATTTAAAGGGACGGATCACTCAGAAATGAAAATTACCTCAGTGTTTACTCACCCTCAGGTATATTTTGTTCTGTTGAACACAGATTATATCCTGAATAATGTTAGAAAGTGGTAACCGCTGACTTGAGTTCCATAGTAGGAAAAAAATATATTTATGGAAGTCAGTGGCTTCAATATTTCTTTCTATCCACCTGCTTTTGGAATATGACAATAAATAGTTAATGGGAATGCTTAGATGTGCATCAATTTTGCAAATGCCCGTTTAAAAAAAAATTGAGTAGGATAAACGTTATATTCTATAAATGAACATTTGCATAAATTATGATGCAGAAGGTCATGATTCACACTCATTAAATAATAACTTTATTTTACATTCTTAGGAGATACAAAACACAGCTATTTTGGCCCAATGCACAGTGCATGAATCTTCACACAATGTCGTAAGACGTTAATATTACGTTGGATTTAGGTCATGATGTCAGCTGACTAAAATTCATTGTGAATTATTTTGATGTCGAATGATGTTGATATTTGGTTGTTTTTAAGGATGTGTTGGTAAGTGACCAAAAACCAACGTCATATTGACGTCAAATTCAGAAAATTCAACGTCTGATAAACGTCATAGTAGTAACGTCCACACAACATTAACCTGTAACATCATTAGACGTTGATATTTGGTTACGTCGGGCCAACATCTTAAACCAACGTCATATTGACATCACATACTGACAATTATTTGTCAAGTTTACAGCAACCAAAATCTAACATCTGATAAACATAGTGGTAACATCTTTAGACGTTGATATTTGGTTGTTTTTAGGTTGTGTTGGTAAGTGACCAAAATCCAACATCGGGCCAACATCTTAAACCAACATCATATTGACGTTACATACTGACAATTACTTGTCAAGTTGACAGCAACCAAAATCTAACATCTGATAAGCATAGTGGTAACATCCACACAACATTAACCTGTAACATCTTTAGACATTGATATTTGGTTGTTTTTAGGTTGTGTTGGAAAGTGACCAAAATCCAACGTCGAGTAAACATTTTAAGCCAACGTCATATTGACGTCAAATTCTGATATTTTTTTGTCAGGTATACGGCGACTAAAATTCAACGTCTGATAAACGTCATAGTGGTAACGTCCACACAACATCAAGCTGTAACATCATTAGACGTTGATATTTGGTTGTTTTTAAATTGTGTTGAAAAGTGAGCAAAATCCAACGTCGAGCCAACATCATATTGACGTCAGATTCTGGCATTTATTTGCATTTATTATTATTTTAGGTTGTTTTAAGGTGGTGTTGGAAAGTGACCAAAACCAGAGTCAAGCCAACATCCTAATGACGACAAATTCTGACATTTATTCGTCAGGTATACGGCAACCAAAATTCAACGTCTGATAAATGTCATAGTGGTAACGTCCACACAACATCAACCTGTACTGTCATTAGACGTTGATATTTGGTTGTTTTTAAGGATGTGTTGGTAAGTGACCAAAAACCAACGTCGAACTAACATTATATTGACGTCAAATTCAGAAAATTCAACGTCTGATAAACGTCATAGTAGTAACGTCCACACAACATTAACCTGTAACATCATTAGACGTTGATATTTGGTTACGTCGGGCCAACATCTTAAACCAACGTCATATTGACGTCACAAACTGACAATTATTTGTCAAGTTTACAGCAACCAAAATCTAACATCTGATAAGCATAGTGGTAACATCCACACAACATTAACCTGTAACATCTTTAGACGTTGATATTTGGTTGTTTTTAGGTTGTGTTGGAAAGTGACCAAAATCCAACGTCAAGTCAACATTTTAAGCCAACGTCATATTGACGCCAAATTCTGACACTTTTTCGTCAGGTATCCGGCAACTAAAATTCAACGTCTGATAAACGTCATAGTGGTAACGTCCACACAACATCAAGCTGTAACATCATTAGACGTTGATATTTGGTTGTTTTTAGGTTGTTTTAAGGTGGTGTTGGAAAGTGACCAAAACCAGAGTCAAGCCAAGATCCTAATGACGACAAATTCTGACATTTATTCGTCAGGTATACGGCAACCAAAATTCAACGTCTGATAAATGTCATAATGGTAACGTCCACACAACATCAACCTGTACTGTTATTAGACGTTGATATTTGGTTGTTTTTAAGGATGTGTTGGTAAGTGACCAAAAACCAACGTCGAACTAACGTTATATTGACGTCAAATTCAGAAAATTCAACGTCTGATAAATGTCATAGTAGTAACGTCCACACAACATTAACCTGTAACATTATTAGACGTTGATATTTGGTTACGTCGGGCCAACATCTTAAACCAACGTCATATTGATGTCACATACTGACAATTATTTGTCAAGTTTACAGCAACCAAAATCTAACATCTGATAAGCATAGTGGTAAAATCCACACAACATTAACCTGTAACATCTTTACACGTTGATATTTGGTTGTTTTTAGGTTGTGTTGGAAAGTGACCAAAATCCAACTTCGAGTCAACATTTTAAGCCAACGTCATATTGACGCCAAATTCTGACACTTTTTCGTCAGTGAGCAAAATCCAACGTCGAGCCAACATCATATTGACGTCAAATTCTGGCATTTATTTGTCAAGTGTACGGCAACCAAAATCCAACATCTGATAAACGTCGTAGTGGTAACGTCCACACAACATTAACCTGTAACATCATTAGATGTTGATATTTGGTTGTTTTTAGGTTGCATTACAAAGTGACCAAATGCAACATCTGTCCAACATTGGACACTGATATCAACCCGATTTTCATTTCCACCCAAAATACAACCCACCACATTGTGGTACAACGTGAATCTGATGTCATTTTAACGTCCTGTGCCTACTGGGTTCTCACTCTACCTTCTTATGCCAGTCAATCACGTCATTAATTAGACGACTACTCAAAAGTTAAACATTTCTCTCAGCTCATTTTCATTTCAATATAGCAAACAACACAATAAATATTTCCTCCAGCTGTAAAAGCATCATCTCCATTGTACAGAAAAAGAACATCTGTATTATCACTTATTCATATCTTCGTCAACTGATACGATGAAATTCCAAAAGTCTAAAACATAAGAATTTAAAAAAAGATATATAAAGTAATTATTTAACGAGTGCAAAGCATGACCTTCTGAATGATATTAACAAGATCAACGCATCAAAATAAAAATCCGCTAATGCGCAGTGCAGACTTCATTACATAAACTACGGTGGAAACGCATTAAAAAAAAGTCGTGATTTTATTGTAACAAATCATGTGAGGATAAAAATTGGTGCAGTGGGACGGCGTCTGAAATGTTTTGTTCAATCTAAAATCCTGTCGTCAACAAAATAGTTCACTATTATTATCTCCCAAAGAGCAGCCTCCAAAAAACTAAAGCGTTCATCACGTTTCGTCTTTTGGGGCGCACGTAATTTATTACTTAAATGTCAGTGGCTTTGACCCCAGAAAATTCCATTTTTAATTTTGCTATTTGTTGCCAGTTTATCAGGAAGTGACACTTTTGTTCTCTTTGACCCATGGGGCGGAAACAGTGCTTTATTCGCAAATGCTTTATGCGATATTCGAGTTTTGCGAATAAATTAAATTTGCATCTTTGGATGGAATCTCCTACTCAAAACTAGAATAGATTGCTTCATTCGCATAAATAAATTCTCACAAAGAGCAGCCTCCAAAAAACTAGCGTTCATTACGTTTCGTCTTCTGAGGCGCACATAATTTATTATTTAAATGCCCACAGTGGCTTCTCCGAACCCAGATAATGCCATTTTTAATTTTCTTTGCTGCCAGTTTATCAGGAAGTGACGATTTTGAAGTCTTTGACCCATGGACGGAAACAGTGCTTTATTCGCAAATGCTTTATGCGATATTCGAGTTTTGCGAATAAATTCAATTTGCATCTTTGAATGGAAACTCCTATTCAAAACTAGAATAAATTACAGAGCTTACAGGGTTTTATTTGAGCCTTTTTCCCTTTATCACTTCTAGCATAGGACATCATTTCTAGTCTTCACTCAGCATGTAGTTTAAACAGTCCTAATATAAAGGCGGACTCTTTGCACTCAAGCCACCAGCGTGAAGTGAAACTCCAAGAAAAATTTCCTCACACTTTCACATTCACAATGCTAAGTTCAAATCAAAGTCAGACTTTTGCACACATGTGCTTTACAGTAAAGCAAAGTCAAGAAGTGTGTGCGCGTGTGGTTTTCATGATTTGAATTTAAACCTTAGACTTCTCAGAGGGATTCCACCTTAACTCTGCTTAATTTCCGAATGAGGATCCGGACTACATGCTCTCTCTTTTTTTGATTTCGAGATGGCTGAAAGACATCCATGCAAATGATGTAGTCATAGACGTAGTCTCTTTCTGAGATGTCTGGAGTCTGGTTAGGACATGCAAGACCTTGAGACAGGAGTCAGGACAAACATTTATGATTCAGACCCATCCGAGAAATGACACTCGGAAAATCCGCTTCTTGTTTAGAATTTATGAAGATCTCAGTGCCGCTTCTATGCAAATACTGCATCTAGCGGGGATTCTGAGGAGAGAGAGAGTTTTGGAAAGGCTATTTACATTATTTAAGAGTGCGAGAGAAAAGTGGTCAGGTGTGAACCAGCAGCGCTTACCATAAATGAAGACTTCCTCATGACATCTTACTGTAAAAATACATGACTGAAAATGAAATGGATTCTATCAGGGAGGAAGTTCATTCAGCCAGAGACACTTTAACTCATAAATGGTGGTCATTTGTAATAAAACACGCAGTGCTGGAAAGAGGACTGAAAAATCATCAGTAAAAGTACTATTACTTAAAACTGTAGTGCAAGTAGAGTAAAAGTTTCAGTTGTAAATATTACTCAAATTATGAGTAAAAAGTAGCTCTTCCAAAAGTACTCAAGTAGAGAGTATTACGCTGTAAAAAGCTGATGCATTTACATGTAATTTGTGGATGTGTGTAAAGAGACAAATAATACACAAGGTAAAATACATAAATAATCACGATAATATACAAGATAAAAATCTAAAACAGTTTTTTAAGGTTTCCTTTTGATAAAAATTGTAAAATTTTAGATGGATTCACATTTAAAAATATTTCATTTAAAGTCTGTCCAGATAAAAATTGTTGTCTGATAACATTAAAAATGGGGCACTCCACAAGAATGGATGTGTGTAAACGTAACATTCTGTAGTACATTTACTTCTTGCCCAGCAGGCACACAATGTCATAAGACATAGAGCAAAATTCAATGTCTAGCCAGCGTCTAAGGACAATGTTGTTTTGATGCCTAATAACAACGTCAAATGACATTGATATTTGGTTGATTTTAGGTTGTGTTAGAAAGTGGCCAAAACCCTACGTCAACCACCATCTTAAACCAACGTCATATTGACGTCAAATACTGATATTTATTCGTCAGGTATACGGCAACCAAAATCCAACATCTCATAGAGATCATAGTGGTAACATCCACACAACTTCAAGCTGTAACATCATTAGACGTTGATATTTGGTTGCTTTTAGGTTAGACATTGACGTCGTCAGCATGACGTTGGGTTCTGAGGTCAACCCGATTTTCATTTCCAAACAAAACGCAACATCCCCACGACGTTGGGGTACAATGTCAATCTGACGTCATGTTGATGTCTTGTGCCTGCTGGGTGTTTAAGGCCATTTCGGTCATCATAAGGCAAACAAATGTCATCTTCTCATCAGTGACATGTATCTAAACAGTCTCTGGGTCAATGCGTGCAAAGATTTTGGACATCTTCTTGGACAGTTTTAATGCTTCCAAACAGTTTGCTGCAATTATAAATGGCCCATGTCTTGAGGTAGCTCATTATGATTTGATTGGACAGGAATCACAGGACTGATTTTTCTAATCCCCATAGACAGGAAATAATAAAGTAGTGACTGCAGGCTGAAGGAGAGGAGTAAAAGTACCGAAACAGCACTAAAAATGTACTCAAGGAAAAGTAAAAGTACACATTTTATTAAAAAAAACCTATTAAAGTACCATTTCTGAGGAAAACTACTCAATAACAGTCGTTTGAGGATTTGTCATTTGTTACTTTACACCACTGATAACATGTGAACATGGACTATAAAAGCGGTCAGTTTTTGGTATTGGAGGCTGTGCATTATCTGAAAGATGAATGAAAAGGTTTTCCACTGATGTATGGTTTGTTAGGAACATTTAGAAAAGGTAAAACTATTTGGAAATCTGGAACCTGAGGGTTCATAATAAATCAAAATACAGAGAAATTCACATGTAAAATGTTCTGAATACCAATAGTTATGGATATCACTAAGCAAGAACTGAGTTTTAATGTATCAGTGAGCGCACTGGGTCTTAGTATTACATTTCCAAAACTAAATTTTAGGCCTTAAAATGTCTTAAATTTACTGAAATATTGCATTGTAGGTCTTAAATCATTTTAAACTGCTATGCAATCAGGCTGACACCATCCAATGACCAACAACACATCTCAATAAAATATTTAACTTTTAATATTTAACTTTTTTTTATTGCAGATACAATTTACAACAGCATCTGACAGGAAATTCCTACAATCAGGATGAACACCATTATATTTTTGCTCTAAAAATGCAATATAATGAGTACTGTAAAGGGATAATAAATAAAACTGTGTATTAAACTTCTATTATTTTTTGATTCTTCAAAAAACCTTTTAATCTTTGGCGCGTATATGAAATGTTCATCATAAAAGTTGGTCATTTGTAATATAACATGTGACCGTGGACTATAAAAGCGGTCAGTTTTTGGAAATGGAGACGTAAGCATTATCTGAAAGCTGAATGAAAAGGTTTTCCACTGATGTATGGTTTGTTAGGACAATTTTGTCTGAAATAAAAATGAGGAAATCTGGAACCTGAGGGTTTAAATTAAATCAAAATACAGAGAAAGATACATTTAAAATGCTCTATATTGTATTCTTAGTTATGGGTATCACTAATCAAGAATTGAGTTTTCCCTGTATCAGGGTGTCTGCAGGGTCTTAAAAAGTCTTAAATTTCCAAAACTTCCAGTTTTAGGCCTTTAAATGTCTTAAATTATTTATAACTGCTACTCAATCAGGTCGACACCATCCAATGATCAACAATACATCTCAATAAAACCTTATTTTTTAATATTTAACTATGTTTTTATTGCAAAGATACAATTCACAACAGCTGTTAAGACATCTGACAGCAAATTCCTATAACCAGGAAAAGAAAACTAAAAACAATTACACAATTCTTTATAATACCAGGCCCAGGGGTAAAAAATCCAAAGTGTTTAAGTATAAAAGATTATTCCTAAAGGTTTTAAGTCTTAAATTTGACTTGATGAAACATGCAGAAACACTGTGTATTTATGGTAGATTGTGTATAATATATCTTGATCTTTACTTAATGATTTGTAGCATAAAAATATGTACATGCAACATCAGACCAGGGTCACGTGGTGTTAAGTTAAAGTGTGATAAACATTTCATATACAGGCCAAATATTAAAACATGTTTTGGAGAATCAAAAAAAAAAATAGAAGTTTAATATGCAGCTTTAAAGTACTCATTATGTTTCATTTTTGGGGCAAAAATATAATGATGGATCATTCATTATACCATGTTGACCAGATGATCCCCACTAAAATGTCTTGTCAGGTATATCATTCGATTTAAAAAGAACAAAATGTGATGAAATTAAATCACATATTTATAATAGTCATAGTGAAGCCCAGAATATTATAACTAAGTCATTCCAAATCTTTATAATGCTACTTAAATCACTAGCCTAGGTTTTACCCATGCGTCAGCAGGAACATTTAATTAGTTAAAAAAATAATACAATTTAAATGTAGTATGATTATTTATATGATCTTTATCATTAAAGATTCAGCCCCATTTCTTATAATCTACAGACAGCCAGAAAAACATCTTCACAATTTTTTTCTATAAGTTTAACTTTAAAACAACAGCTAAAATGCTTGAATCCTACTATTAAAGTACGCAAGAAATCAATACTCACCATATTGATTTTGTTAGCTCACATTGCTAGTTTTGTCTGTCTGAGGCAATGGGCGTGGCTAACATACCTAATCACGCCTCTCCAACTCAATGGTGAGGTGGTGTCTGTAATGGTGCGTTCATACAAGACGCGGATGAAGCATCAAGCGTGAGTGATTTCCATATTACGTCAATGCAAAGACGCGAATAGACATTTTGTGGTGCGTTTCGCGTAAACAAAGCAGCGCAAGTTGAGCGTTTTGCGTGTTTGACATTCTTAACATGAGAAAATCAGAACTTTAGCAGACATTCATGCCACGTTAACCAATCAGGAGTTTGCTCTAGTTTGGGCGTGATTATGACGTACGCCTGTTGTTGGTGTCCCTCCATCAACTGTGGGAAATCCTCTTGCCGACACCAGACAACAGTTCATCAAACTGGGCTCGGCTCAGTCAAAGAACAGCTGAAAGCTTCCATCATCCAGGTAGAGTTTCTGGAGGAGTTGATGAACTCAGAGCTTGGTGCACCTCTGAAATCATCTAGTGGACTCAGACACCGCGCCTAACATTTCTACTGTGTTTTTCAGCCTTCCTAAAGCACATAAAGCACAGCTAATCTCTCAATAAAATCCATGTTAGCTATTTAGTAATGAAGCTAGAGTCAACAGGTAGACAGAAGCCCCACCCATGACGCGAATCTGCATCCATTTTGAAGTGAATTTCTTGGTCAAATAAAGCGAATTTGACGGGAGTAAACTCAAAATGTTCAAACATCTATTTACGTGAGAATAGCAAGATTTATTTGCGCAAGACACCTCTGGTATGAACACAGCATTGGGTTGTAATAACTCTCCCTAAAGCCCTTTTACCGATTTCACTTAACAACATCCAGTTAGCTTGCAGTAGATAAAACAAGCCACGCCCACTGTTAGCTCATTTAATATTCAGTTTCTCTAGGAACTGTGCCATAATATGAAAAGAAATTAAAAACGGTCGCAGCTTCCGGTTCATGTGGACTTAAGAAAAAAAATTAAAATTCAACAGTTTTCCAAAACGATAATTTTATTGTACTGTTGCAAGAAAAAAGCTACATAAACAGCAAAAAAAATGATCAGATGACCTGAATATTGACAAGATTGTAGTTCTCAGATGTTTTTCTCTGTCACAGGATAAACACTCATCCAGTTCTCAATCTCGTTCAGTCAGAGCCATCAGATGAGTGTCGATCTCAGACTCAGACAAAATTCTGAAAAATACACAAATATACTTTACTAAAAAGAAAAACAATCATTCATTTAATTAAAGGGCTGGATTTTATTTTGCTACAATTATTTAAATACAATTTTATTACTTTAAAATCATAAGTCTTCCGTTTTAAGACATTTAAAGAGTGAAATTTATTTCTATAGGGCAAAGCTGAATTTTATGAACATAAATCTTCTCATCGTCTCATTTGATTACCAAGAAATGTATTTTTTACTACTGTCCATGTTAAACACAGTATTTGAAATCCTAGATATATTCTTAGCAATGTTTATTTATTTTGCACATTTTTTTGCAGTCAAATCCGAGGATTTTAAGTAGGGTTGGGTATCATTTGAGGTTATTTTGATACCGGTGCTAAATCAGTACTTTTAAAACGGTACCGGTGCCAAAAAGGGGCCTGAACCGAGACCTGACCCACAAAATTATGGTGGATTCTCTGGAGAAACCTTTTATATGACAAAAAATATATATTAATCATTTTAGTTGAACAATATAATTAAAGTTTAAAGTAAACATCAATACATATTTTATATATTTCAATTGAATTAATATATTTCTTTTGATCATTTGTTTGTTAGCATTAATTTAAGATTTGCCTTATGCTATTAACAATACATTAGCTTACTACTGACCTGTGGAAAGGCTGTCATCAAAATCAGGAAACACCTTTTTTCTAGGGTTGTGGCTTGTGACTACTTTTACATGGACATCAGTAATCTAATGATTTGCCTTAATCTGAAGAAGACAATAATATGGTTAAGGTGTTTACATGAGTTGCTTTTATGATCCTGTAAGTTATACATAGATTAACGTCATTGCGTCGCCACACAAACCACGTTTCCTCCAGAGTTTTGTGTAATTTCAGGTGTTTTATTTTTAATTTTTAACTGCAGTGTGGCACTTTCACTTTCATTCATGTCATGTCCCATGACAAACTGAAGTATTAGGAATATGAAGGGAATATGAAGTAAGGACTGGTGGAAGAGTGTTGTTTTAAAAGGAATTTGATTCATGCACGCCGAATATAAAGAAAAAACCTCAGCATTTCGTGACGCGGGTGTCTGCGGTCCTTTAAGGTAATCAAAAATCGCTGTTTACATGGTAAACTCTTAATCAGAGTATTATCTTAATCATATTAAAATCAGAGTATTGGTGTCCATGTAAACGTACTTAGTGAAAGTGCCAGATTATGTCACAAGCTCTCAAAGAAAGTGCATTCCTTTGCAACTTTTCCTTACACGCAACTTTTGTAAAGCATCTGCTTCACGTTGGTGTGTCAGAATCCTGGCTTGTAAAATATAGCCATGCTTTAGAACGCTTAATTTAAGCAAATTTGATGAACATAATCATGCATGTTGATGAATCTGAAAGGAGTTGCTCACCAGATGCACTGTATTGCATGCATGGCCTACCCGTGCGTGCCTTGCCTAAGCAACAAGAACAAACGCCTGGCATCGCCGCCAGTGTCCGTATCCCTCAAAGTTGTTTAGAATTAAATGTTTAGAGCTGGTGTGACACAACGCCTACCTATGCGTGCCTTTGATGCACCCCTTTAAGCTTCTTACCACCAGTGGCACTGAAATTCATATGCTGATTCGTTCTGGTGCATATCGGTTGCATAAGTAACGATGCCATAATGGCATTGGCTTTCGGTACCCAACCCTAATTTTAGGACCTTTTTAAGACCTGAAAATATGTCATACTCTACATTAGGGTGTGCAGTATTTGGTTATTATTATTATTATTATTCGATATTACATTCTAATGAGTGTGCTTTTGTGCTGATACCAAAACTAGTGTAAAGCTATTCATATAATCACACACAGTTCAGTTCACAGCAGAGACATAAAGGTACATTTTAAATGACTAATATTCATAACTGGTCATTGATTTCTGTAGCATTTTTTGTCTGTACATTGGGATTTTAATACAGTACGTGGCTGTCAATAATCAAACAAAATCATACATCTTATTAAAAAAATAATAAATAAAATTAAAACAATTAAAAATACAACATATAATAAAATACAAATAAAATAATATATTTTACAGACAAATTAATGTAATCGTAATTACTATCACAATTTATTTATTTTAAATATTTCTCAAGTGCTGTTTAATAGAGCAAGGAATGTTTTTCACAGTATTCCCCATTATATTTTTTCTTCTGAAGTGTGTTGTTCAATGACTTGCCTAATTAATCAAACTAAAACTAAATAACCCAGTTAAGCTGCACTTTAAGCTGAATATTAGCATATTGCAAAATAACTAGTAAAATATTATGTACTGTCATTATGGCAAAGATAAAAGAAATCAGTTATTAGAAATTATTTTTAAAATGTGCAGCAAAAAAATTATTCTCTTCTCCATTAAACCGTGCTTAGGAAATATATTAATAATAAAATACCAATAAATGTGTAGTCAACTGTTTATATATAGTTAGAAAGCACCAGCCCTGTTCTAGTATCTGTTTATATCTGTAGGGGATTTTTTTTAGCCTTTGGTTTTAGTGGTTGTCACCCAGCATATATGTAAACACTAGTGTCGTGAGATGCAAATGTTGCATCCTATTGTATTTGTGTGATCTACAAACTGACCTGAACTTGGGCTCTTCTGTGGTCACGACTCCGATCTCCAGCTCGGATGGCTTGAAGTCGATGGCCAGAACTGTAGACAAGCAGCTGATGGCAGTCTGAGGAGCAAAACAAAACAGTTATGGGTTGATGCGATTGCATTGACTTCATACTGACGCAGAAGATTGACAATCTTGTGCAAACCTCCACTGTTTGGTCAAAGGTCCAGTCCAGTTTCTTCTTAATCTTCTTCTCCAGAAAGCTGGTGGCCTCTGTTTGTTTGACTCCCGCAGCAGTGGCTTTAAAACCGCAGTAATATCCAGCAGGATCGCATTTGTAGACCTGCGGCCCGAGCTCCTCGTCCACACCAACCACGATCATACCTGACCGTATAAACAACAACATGCTTATTGGCTGATTCACCCAACAGCAGCATTTCTCATGTATTCAGAGTGAGCTACTGTACTTCTCTTTTTAGACATACTGCTATGCAAAGTGTGCTTTTTTTCCGTTCATTCATTCATTTTCTTTCAGCTTAGTATTTATCAAGGGTCGCCAGAGCGGAATGAACCGCCAAATATTCCAGCATGTTTTACACAGCGGATGCCCTTCCAGCCGCAATCCAGTACTTTTTTTTCAGGCTTAAAATACATAGCAAAAATTTTAACATAGCTTTTTTCTTAATGGACTTTTGGTTGTCATCAGGATTATAAAAATACAGACATTTTTTATATATGTTCCAGTGTAACCTTTCTTAAATCTACATTGAAATCATTTTTGTCCCTTTTTGGGACTTGTTTTCAGAAATATTGAGTGAAAATGATGCGAGTTTTCCCTAAAACAAGCAAAATAATCTAAAAAATATTGTTTTTGCTTTGAAATTTGATTATTTTGCTTACCCCATTGGCAGATTATTTCGCTTGTTTAAATGATAAACTAATAAAAATTTCACTTATTTAAAAAAAAAATAATAATAATAAAATATATGTATATGCATAAATTTAATTTAATTTATTAATTTATTTATTTTTGCTTTATTTAAGAATTTGTAGATATTTAAACTAGAAACAAGACTAAAACACTAAGTATGAAAATCAGTTTTCTAGTACAAATATCTGAAAATTCTTAAATCAAGAAGCATTGTAAGATGCAAGAAGCAAAGTAATCTGCCAATTACCAATAATGTTGAAAACTGCTGTGCTGGTTATATATATATAAAACTATTGTAAAAATTATTTTTATAATTTAACAAAATTTGAGTACTATGTATAGTTAGTACACCTGGCCATAATGTATGTAAATGGTCTCATACTGAGATTGAAATGTAAATTGAAATACTGTATGATTGTGCTCAAGTGACTGTTAACAATAAACATTAAAAAAAGAAAACTGCTGTGCTGCTTAATATATTTGTAGAAAACTGTGCTTCAGTTTTTTTTCAAGATTCTGTGATGACATGTGGACAGGTTGTTTACTGGAAACAACTTTTTTTTACAATAAAATTTCTTTACGGTTACTTGTATACCCTTACTAAATAAGCGTGTTTATTTATTTGATAAAAACCATCACACTGACCTCAAACGATGGAATGGTAATGCATGTACGCATGTATTATGAGTACCAGTAAGTGCTATCACCTAGTGGGGATTTTTCAGACACAAAGGACATATGTAAATGTTGTGTGATATGTAAATGTTTTATTGCACAATGCAACACCTTAGCATTCTGTCTGTGTGTGTGGTGGCCAGTATAAATGAGTACATCTCTCACTGATCTCCCTTTAAAATTTTAATTTTCTGAAACTAAACTGAAACTAATCTAACAAAATATATTAAGATCACTGTGTAAAAATAAGTACACCCTAATGAAGTTATATATATAAAACACATATATATATATATATATATATATATATATATATATATATATATATATATATATATATATATATATATATATACACACACACACATACACATTTATATATATATATACACACATACACATATACAGTATATACACACACACACACATACAGTATATATATATATATATATATATATATATATATATATATATATATATATATATATATATACACACACATACACATATATATACACATACACATACACATATATATACACATACCACACTGAACTGAGCTAAACTGAACTGAACTTAAACACTAAAAACTGAACTACACTGTTCCAATTTACTGTGACCTTTTATGTGAAGCTGCTTTGACACAATCTACATTGTATAAGCGCTATACAAATAAAGGTGAATTGAATTGAACATATATAATCTGCAGTTTATGCTGTGATGTTCTGTGCTTACTCTTCTGTTGTTTTGTTTTGTTAAAAAAAGGCAATAAAAAATCTATGTAACCCTATGTAAAACCTAAAAATCAACCTAGAATCCTGGATACCTGCTGGAAAAGTAGGGTGTTGTATAATCCACTGAACAAAACTGAATCAATATAGAACTTAAAATCTTGGTCAAAGGCAAATTCGTCATGTCACAATTGCAGAATTTTCCAAAAAGCTGCTTGAATGTGTCAGAAGAAAAAAAAAGACAAGTGTTCTCACAGCATCCGAGCGGCCTCATCTCTGCGTTCTGCGTGTACACCTGAGAGATATCTGCAATGCGCTTGCACAGCATGTCCACCGGGATCTCATAACCATATTTGTACTTCCAGTTAGCGGCTTCATATCGCGCTCTCTGCACCTGCGACCTGCTGTCAGCTTCACAGAGAAACACAATACAGCACATGTGGTGTCAGATAATACTCACTTTTGCATTTCACCATCCAGGAGACACTGGAAACTGAACATAAGCTGGACAGTAACTGTGTGTGTGAGTGTGTGTGTGTGTGTACAGCACATTGGTCAACTTCGGCTGTTTTTAAATGTGCTTTATAAACAAATGTTGAATTGAACAAGTGAGTAAATGATAATAGAATTTTCATTTTGGGTTGAACTATCCCTTTAAGGCAAGACACTTCAGACAAATACTGTTTCATGCGGGTCAATTTGGAGATTTTTGTGTTTTCATGAAGCGTTTCTTTTAGTTTATTGGAAAGATAATATTCAAACTACACTTGTGAGTGTTACCTTTATTGAACTTTATCAATGTGTCTGTAAATTAAATAACAATCATTCATTCATTTTTCTTCGGCTTAGTCCCTTATTTATCAGGGGTCACCACAGCTGATTGAACCACCAACTACTCTGGCATGTTTTACGCAGCAGCTGCCCTTCCAGCCACAACCCAGTACTGGGAAACACCCATACATTCTCACATTCACACACACACTAATACACTACAGACAATTTAGTTTAATCAATTCACCTATATCGCATGTCTTTGGTCTGTGGGGGAAACCGGAGCATCCGAAGGAAACCCAATGCAAACAAGGGGAGAACATGCAAACTCCACACAGAAATGCCAACTGGCCCAGCCGGGACTTGAACCAGCGACCTTCTTGCCTTTTAATAACAATACTGTACATATTTTTCTTAAATATATATATATATATATTTTTCTTCCATAAAACTCCATTTCAGCAGCTCATATATAAAACCACACTTCATGTTTTAGTCATTTATATTTGGAAGTTTTTTTTTTATAATTATTTTTTAGGGGTTTTTCACCTTTTATTGGGATAGGATAGTGAAAGACAGACAGGAAAGTATTGGGAGCAGAGAGAAGGGAAGGGTCGGCATTAGACCTTGAGCCAGGAGTTGAACTCGGGTCGCCGTAAGCACCATGGTGCTATATATCCACGGCGCACTTAAGCACTAGGCTATTGGTGCTGACATTTGGTAGCTTTTTTACAGAGGAATATGGTCATAAACAATTAGCCTTATTTTATACAAGATTTTATTCTAAAACAAATGTGAAATTGTGCTTTCCGGCAGATTCTACAGCATTTTCTGAATTGTGGAGTGATAAAAAAGACCCTCTGTAAAAGCATTTTGCATTGCAATTTGAAAAGATACATATAAAGATATGTACAAAGAAAAGAAAAGTGTGTTTAAATGAGCTCACCTGTCATGCCGGACATCACACAGCCAATGTTCTCTGTTATTCTGAATAAATGAGTGACTGTGGATGAATCCAGAAGCTTATCCTGTGCGAGTAAAAATAGAGAAAACATCAATGACTGGTTCCTTGTAAAAATTCTATTTGAGTTGCACGAACATTGTTGCTTAAATGAATATTAATAGAGAGATATACAGCTATGAGGGGAAAATAAACAACTAATTGGAAAAGCTCAGATTCTGTGGAATTACTGGATTAGTTTTACATTTCTTTTTACATTTAAATAAAAATATTAATAATAATGTCAGATTTAGAAAGTATATAACAAATGTTTTCATTCACTGTGAGTAAAATGTTGGATTATTCCACCAAATTTTCTTTTTCAAGCTGTCTTGACTTAAAAGTTAAAGTGTATATCTTATGACTGCAAGTTTACAACTTGATAAAATAGCTTTAAAAATGCAATTGGATGTTTATAGATTTATTTAGAGTTTCTAATTTAGAGGTCAAACTTGTGAGGAATAAAAGAACAGTTATAGTTCAGGGTTAATACACATTTTACTACTAAAATTCCAGGACTTTTCCATGACTTACCCAAAACATTCAGTTAATATTCATGACCTGATGTTTCATGTAATGTCTACGTACATTACGTGAAAAAATGCCGTTCAAATTTAATACAGTATATCAAAAAATGTGACAATCTGTGTAGTTTTTTTTAAATCTGTAAAATAGTTCAAGAAAGTATCTTGCTGTCTGTGTGAAAATATTTTAGAAATATTGACTTGTCTTTTTATAAGACTCTTAATAGTACAAATTAGCTTTTAGAACCCACAGTATCTTAGCCCTGTAGTTAGAAATGGTTTCTGGCCACCACACTCAAAAAAGTAGCTTTATTTCAACGAAAGCGAGTGAAAGAGAGTCGAAGCTCAAACTGCGAGTTGCTTTTTTACCCCACACAGAGAATGTCACGTGAAGAGATGAACAGTGCAATTATATTTAATATTTAGGCAACATTATCACCTCAAAGATATTCAAGTAGACAGATAATTGTTAAACAAGGTAATTTCTATGATTTTTCCAAAATATGTTGGGTTAGTTTGTTTTTCCAAAACTTTGCCAGACCTGGAAAATGCCTTGTCAAAATTCCATGACTTTTCCAAGTTTTCCAGGAGCGTATGAACTCTGATTGTTGCTATAGTAGTAATAATGTTAAAACTTTAGGAGAACGTTCTCCTGACGTTAGAATAATATTCTAGTTTCATTAAGAAAGAAAATAACCAAAACTAAGCATCAAAAGAACTTTCTTGAGACCAAGAATTGTCATTAGGGAAATAAGCTTGCGTAAACAAAGGGTTTTGTCATTAAATTTGATGCCATTCTTCAGATATTCTGTTACAATTTTGCAAAGTGGTCGTTGAAGATTAAAACTAAACTTACTGGAACTTTCCTTTGGGTAATAACAACTGCACAGTCTTTCCCTCGAACAGCTACTGACGTCAGACCTCCCTGATTAATGGCCTTGAATGCATATTCTGTAAAAAATAAATATGAACACATAAGCAATGATCATGCATTTATTCATAAAATAAAAAAACACATTTATTTTTATGTAATTTATGTATTTAGTTTTATTTAAATGTAACAACCTTTTTTATTATTACTACTTTTAGATCTAAATATCTAATATTTATATATACACACACACTAGGGCTGCACAATTTATTGTTTGAGCATCGATATCGCAATGTGTACGTCTGCAATAGTCACATCGCAAGATCTGCAATGTTGAGTTATGTATATAAATGACCAGAATCCACAGGTCAAAACACATTGAGCATTGAATTCAAAGAACCATGAACCATTATAGAGTGAAAGTTCAACGTGTTTTTAAGGCCTTTGTGAACATTTTAAGAGTTTAAGGCAATTCAAGAAAACATAAAGAGCATAAAGTTTTAATTCTTATACGATGAAGACTACGCAATGCTCTTTTACATTCGATTATTCAATTTCTGTACCAGAATATTGTTAGACACTCCCCAGTAAACCATCAAAGCTGTTTATTTCACTTTAACATTTTCTCCACTGTGCTTATTTATGACTGCAGTTAGTTAATTATATGTATATAATAAATTACATAAAATTCTCCCCTTACAAACCATCCCAATCAATCTAAAGCAATCACTTATTCAAACAGAGCTATTTTAGTCATGTGGTAAAATTGTATTTAAATCACAATATATATCGCAGGGAACAAAATATCGCAATGTCAAAATTTTCAAATATCATGCAGCCCTAATACAGTGCTCAGCATATACAAGTACACCCCTTGCAAATCTATCTTTTAAATTCATATTTTTAATAGGAAGCTATACAATATTATATTTGTGCATGTACTGATATAATATATTATGTAATATTATATTAGTCAGTACTGAATCCAAATCAGGAGCTTATCTAACAAATTAATTTATGATAACGGTCCAAAAATGAGTACAACCAAATTTATATCTTATAGAAAAATATTAAATACAAATTTTAAAAAGAGGAAAAATCAAGAGAAGCAAAAACAAAACAAAAAACATAAAAAAGGGTTGTAATTTTTTTGCTAAATTTTGCTTGTATTTAATTGTACTATATTTCAATTTCTAAATATGTTTGATGACTAAAATATTGCTTTAAGAAATATATCTGTTTGTGTTTAATAAATCTGTTTTGTTTAAGTGCACCAAAATACATTGCCTACATTCACTGAGAAATTCATTTTTAAAATGGGGTGTACTAAATTATGCTGAGCACTATATATATATATATATATATATATATATATATATATATATATATATATATATATATATATATATATATACAAACATACATACATTTAGACATATACAAGCGATTTTATAATATTTTACTGTATTTAATTATTAATTATTCATTGTTTTACAAAGCTAGTTATATGTACATTGTATATTGTGTAATTTCACGAGGAGCCAAATTGAATCAGTTTCAGTAAAATAATTAATTATATAGTATATAATTAATAAAAATAATTGTAAACACTATGAAACCGAAAGCACTTTAACACATTTTTAGAGAAACTGAGCTCTGCTGTTTCTGCCATAAACGTGAAAGCTAAACACTAACAGTACTAACGAATAAATGAGAAGGTGAATTATCCTCATTTTAACAGCATATTCAGTGTTTTAGCCTTCAGCTCAATCACATTAAAGTGGAATACTATCACAAACACAGCATCCAGAGCAGGAGAAGCTGCTGAATGATGCTGCAGCAAAATGACTGAGCATTTATTCTTTCGATTTAATAAAGGCGCGATTCCGTCGATACGCACCGACTTGATAGAGTCTCCCCTCCGGAGAAAAGATGGTGATGTGTCGGTCAAACCCCGCGCTCGATCCCCGGGACATTATAACAGAGATTTAATGCTTAAAGTTTGTAAACAGATCTAAACACTGCGCTCTAACGTACGCCGGATGTGATAACACTGGCGTCGGCTTTCATATCCGGGTGAAGAAGTGTCGCGACGCATCACGCTTCACTTACTGTTATTTGGAAAGGACGAATTTTGATATATGTCAAAATTATTATGTCAAATGTTTGTAACAATTTCACATTCCTTGTATAACGTTTAAATATTTTGGGAGAATTTCTCATTTATAAGAAAAATGGGTGGGATCCAAGTAAATTTTCATTCATTTTAGATTTGTGAAAGTTTTTAATTTAGTAAATAAAGTAAAGTAAATAATTTAAAATTATTCAGAAGTTACACTATTCAAAGAAAAAAATACTTGGAATATTCCAAAATATTTCACCTCTTTGCGACAAAGGTAATTCATCAGATGCAGATCTATCTCACAGTTTTATTTTTTGTTCTAAGATACAGAATTATTATAATGGAATTTTTGAAGTGCTTTCCGGAGTGTTTAAGTTGTAATTACAACCGGATCCAATGCTTTTAATTCAAATACAGTCAAGTCAAATACAAGTCAAGTCAAATACACAACATTGAATGCTCTCATACTGTTGAACTACTGCCAAGAAGCTACTGCTACTGTTTTGGAAAAAAAAAGGAATCCCCTACATGTAAACTGTGGCTTGGAGAAATGGCCTCTATGTTACATCTGGTGCGAATTAGATATTATTTGAAAAGAAAACTTGAACAATTTGACAATTTGGAATCCTTTTATATGTTACCTTGAAAAAAAACTCTCATAATAATGCATCATTTCTGTTATGTTTTAATTTGCTTGCCATGATACTCTGTTCTTTAAACAGGTCTTTGTAACAAGTTTGCTTGTTATGTGGGTGTTTTATTATTATTATAATTTTCACGTTGTTTTCCCTTTTTTATTTCCTTGTTTGCTTTGCTTATGTTATATGTGGACACAATATGTGAACAGAATTCTTTTCTTTTGTTATCCTGCTGGAAGTAGCCATCAGAAGATGGGTACACTGTGGTCATAAAGGGATGAACATGGTCAGCAACAATACTCAGATAGGCTGTGGTGTTGACATGATGCTCAATTGGTACTAATGGGCCCAAAGTGTGCCATGAAAACATTCCCCACACCAACACCACACCACCACCAGCAGCCTGAACCGTTGATACAAGGCAGGATGGATCCATGCTTTCATGTTGTTGACGCCAAATTCCGACCCTACCATCTGAATGTCATTGTCATTTCTGTGTGGAGTTTGCATGTTCTCCCCGTGTTTGTGTGGGCTTTCCCCACAGTCCAAAGACATGCACTATAAGTGAATTGAATAAACTAAATTGACCGTAGTGTATGAGTGTGTGTGAATGTGAGTGTGTATGGGTGATTCCCAGTACTGGGTTGTGGATGGAAGGACATGCGCTGTGTAAAACATATGCCGGAATAGTTGGCAGTTCATTCCGCTGTGGCAACCTATGAAATAGAGACTAAACTGAAGGAAAATGAATGAATGAAAATATTTTTTCCTTGGCAAAAGTGTTCAGTTCATTTTCTCTTTGAGCAAAAAATGATCTTATGTTTCTAAAAGACACTGACTAAAATGTCATTCAGTGTTACAATTGTTAATATACCAAATATTTTGATCAGGCATATTTAGAGTAAGAATCATTTAACGACATATTAAAATACTCTATTTAAGGATCACAGTGCAGCACCAACATGCTAATTAATTGTCATTTAAAAGCATTATGCTTTACCACCATCTTTAAAATCACTAGCTTTTACCCAAAGTTAGTAATGACTTAAAATTTGATTAAATTTAGCATGATTACTTATTCTTTTATACATTTTAATAAGTATATGCCAGAATAAACATTTCATTTACCCATAATGCATCATTGAATGACAACAGATCAACAGTTCATTGATAATTTCACAAAAGCTGAATAAAACAATAAAGCATTTAAGTATTCGGATTTAGGCCTACACGATGGTTCAGTGGTTAGCACTGTTGCCTCAAAGCAAGAAGGTCGCTGGGTTGAGTCCTGGCCAGTTGGCATTTCTGTGTGGAGTTTGCATGTTCTCCCCGTGTTGGCGTGGGTTTCCTCAGTCTATAGACATACAATACAGGTGAAGTGAATGAACTAAATTGGTTGTAATGTACGAGTGTGAATGAGTGTGTATGGGTGTGTCCCAGTACTGGGTTGCAGCATGGAAGCGTATCCACCGTTTAAAACATATGCTAGATACGTTGGCAGTTCATTCCGCTGTGGCGACCCCTGATGAATAAAGGGACTAAGCTGAAGGAAAATGAATGTATGAGTGTGTGTGTGAATGTGAGAGTGTATGGGTGTTTCCCAGTACTGGGTAGCAGATGCAAGGACGACCTCTGATAATAGACACTAAGCCAAAGGAAAATGAACGAATGAATGAATGAATGAATGAATGAATGAATAATCCTTGGCAAATGTGTTCTGTTCATAGGCTTTTTGACATTTTATCATAACATTTGTTAAGATGCCAAATATTTTGATCAGGCATATTTAGAGTAAGAATCATTTGATGAGATATTAAAATACTCTATTTAAGGATCACAGTGCAGCACCAACATGCTAATTAACTGTCTTTTAAACGCATTATACTTTTGCAATAACTTTCACTTTACCTAAAATTAGCAATCCCCTAAATTATGATTCAATTTAGATTGATCACTTAGTCTTTTATACATTTGAATAAGTACAGGCTATAATAAAGTTTCATTCATGCATAATACATTACTAAATGACAATGAATTGTTATTTCAGCCATAATTTCACATAATAAACTATAAAACATTTCAATATTCAGATTTGATGTTTTCTATATTCTATATTTAATTTGATGTGGACACAAAAAAAAAACAGGAGGTATTATCTCTGACCCCAATATAAAACATAAATCCACATCAGATCTTGGATTAATATAATACTAAGCATCGGAACAAACACAACTAGACAATTAGCAAACCATTTTTTTATTTGAGACTTTTAGCAACTCATTTATCTCGAGTCAGACATAGCCATTTCTGAGGAACCTCATAAGTAGCTCTGTCATCTGCCTTCTGGTCGTAGGGAATGTGCCAGGAGCTTCCGTCGGTCTGAATGATGGTGTCATAACTCAAGACCCTCTGAAAAACACACAGTAAAGACAGCAGTCCTTTAAAGGGGTCATGACATGTCAAATCAAAGTGGTCTTGATCTTTTTACACTTGACAGATCTTGGTTATATTAAAACATCCTGCAAGTTTAAACACTTAAAACATTGTCCTTTCTATAAATAAATCATATATAGATAAACAAGCTGTAGAAATTACATGTTTGCCAATGAGGTGGCATGTGATGTCACAGGAGTACACTGTAAAAAAAGATGCCTCAACTTAAAATTGTAAGGCAACCAGCTTCAGGACATTTTTGAGTTGACTCAACTTTCAACCCAAGTACTGCACTTGACTCGATTTAAGTTGAGTAAACTCAAAAAATGTGCTGAAGCTGGTTGCCATAATTTTAAGTTCAGTCAACTTTTTTGCAGTGTATGTTCATTTGCATATACCCCGCCTCCA
Source organism: Danio aesculapii (assembly GCF_903798145.1). Lineage (NCBI taxonomy): Eukaryota > Metazoa > Chordata > Actinopteri > Cypriniformes > Danionidae > Danio > Danio aesculapii. The sequence goes on along the minus strand of NC_079451.1, from coordinate 40,146,463 downwards.
GAGCACTTTTAGCTTAAGATAATAATTTCTTAATTCTTTGTCAGTAAATAATGGTTTTATATGGATAATGCTATCAAAAACACAGCAATACAACATTGTGCAATAGCAATGAGGTGTTGCTGCTCGTTTCCATAAAATGGCATTAGCCAATCAAAACGATGGCCATTTACTGACAATTTTATTTTACTTTACTTACTTATTTGACTTAAAATTAGCCCTTTTCATTAGACATTTTACATTTAAACAGTTGAGGGTTTTTTTCTTTCGTGTTTGAAACCATTCAGCCGAACTCATGGTCTGGCAGGAGCACTTTTAGCTTAGCTTAGCATAGATCATTGAATCGGATTAGACCATTAGCATCTCGCTCAAAAATGATTAAAGAGTTTTGATAATTTTCCTATTAACAGCTTCACTCGTCTGTAGTTACGTTGTGTACTAAGACCAATGAAAAAATGCTATTTTCCAGGTTGATATGGCTGGGAATATACTTTCATTCTGGTGGAATGATATTATGCAGCACCAGGGAAAAGAGGGTCAAAAATAATTGGTTTTCTAAATGTACTTGAGTTTTTTTGTGTAAACTATATAAGTAAACCTCAAAGAAAACATTAAAATAATAATATTACTACAAAAAAATACATGTCGTGACCCCATTAAAGGAACACGCCACTCTTTTTGGAAATGGACTAATTTAAAGCCCCCCTATATAGTTAAGGAGTTTAGTTTTACCATTTTTCAATCCATTCAGCCGATTTCCAGGTCTGGAGCTTGACTATTCTGTAGTTACATTATGCACTAAGACTGAAGGAACTTCTCATTTTCCGTCAGTTTTAGTCCCCGATGTAACTACAGAAGTCAAGCTTTAAATACATTTTTTTAATTAAATTTTAAGTGAAAAAAGTGAAATGCTAATGGTCTAATACAATTTAATGATTGAAGCCAAGCTAAGCTAAAAAGTACTCCCGCTTTTTAGTTGTAAAATGACCCCCTTTATTTAAAATGGCATGTTCCTCTAACGAATTTAGTTTTATCAGCTCCCAGCACTCCTACACGCACCTCAAAGCGAACCCGTTTTCCTGGCGTGTAATGGTTGATGACCAGCTGATGCCCGCGCTGCCACTTGAAGAAGAGGCGTCTGGTGGCACTGTCCGGCAGGCAGGCTTTATGATCCCTCATCAGATCACGACTGAGAAACTTACAGTGAACGCCGGAGTTTAAAGCAGCATACAGCAGAAATGGGTCATCTTCAGATCTGTGGCAGTCATCCAAAAACAAAAACAGGATTTAAAATACCTTTCATGCATAATGAATGAAATCACTATGGTCTCTATAAATTGACGTAAGTGAACGGTTGTGCTCGGTTACATGAGTCAATAACATGCTTGAGTGAAACTGTTACAAAACAAAGCGAGAGATTGAAGGATAAGTAATGACCCCGAAAGTGATTATGTACGTTTGCGTTATTTATAGCCCATGCAAAATAGATATTTTTTGATATGACGTTAGAATCCTGCTAAGCTGATGATAAATTACATTCTCATAATATATTCAAGTGATGCATATACTGTAGATTAAGCACAGTAAAGCACTCAACTTGACCAAAGCAATGCATTTGAAATAGAAATCTTGAGTATGGGTATAATCATTTTTTGCTTTATTTTTTAAATATTTCTCAAGTGATGCAAGGAAAACAGTGTTTCCTATTATATTATATTATATTATATTATATTATATTATATTATATTATATTATATTATATTATATTATATTATATTATATCATACTATATTATATTATATTATATTATATTATATTATATTATATTATATCATACTATATTATATTATATTATATTATATGTTATGTTATGCTATATTACATTATATTATATTATATTATATTATATTATATTATATTATATTATATGTTATGTTATGCTATATTACATTATATTATATTATATTATATTATATTATATTATATTATATTATATTATATTATATGTTATGTTATGTTATGTTATGCTACATTACATTATATTATATTATATTATATTATATTATATTATATTATATTATATTATATTATATTATATTATATCATACTATATTATATTATATTTTATTATATTATATGTTATGTTATGCTATATTATATTATATTATATTATATTATATTATATTATATTATATTATATTATATTATATTATATTATATTATATTATATTATATGTTATGTTATGTTATGTTATGTTATGCTACATTACATTATATTATATTATATTATATTATATTATATTATATTATATTATATTATATTATATTATATTATATTATATTATATTATATTATTTTATATTAATCTATATTCAGAGTATATACAGGAATCACAGAGTGAAATTCAATACCTTTTAATACCTTTTTTAAGACTCCTTTCATACATTTTTAAGACCTTATAACCACTTTAGGTTTCAACTGGAAACACTGGCGAGATTTAAACTTGCAGGATATTTATAAAATATTAATGTTAGAAACTAATCCAAAACTAAAACATAATTCATATATTGAATAAAAGTATTGGGGGGGAGGGGGTGGGTGGTGTAGTTCCTGGCACCTGGCTGAGATCAATACCTTTTATTACGTTTAGCTAGCTAAAGCAATCTACTCCCGGGATTGATCACCAGAATGGGGATGTCCCAGAGTAAAATGAGAAAATTTGATACACCGGTGTTTTGGATTATGGATAAACTTTTTTCTTTACGCTGTTTTCATCTGTTTTTATAGTATTTGTTTTTATTTCGTTTATACTTGTCTCTTTTATTCCTGCTTATGTAAAGCACTTTGAATTGCCACTGTGTATGAAATGTGCTATTTAAATAAACTTGCCTTGCCTTAGCTAATTCAGCAGGTTGGTTTCGTTGATTTCATAAACTACACAGCATCCTGATATTGGCAGATATAATTCAGGCAAACTTTAGCATACAACCAAATATTGCATAATCAAAAATGATATAAATTTAATACTTTGCAAAAGAGCTTTTTAATACTTTTAAGGGCCTTAAATTTCTCTACACTGATTTATCAACTTTTAATACTTTTTAAGACCCCGCGGACACCCTGTATAGAAAGTCTTATGCCTTTTAGTTTCATTTGAAAAAAATTAAATTATAATATATATATATATATATATATATATATATATATATATATATATATATATATATATATATATATATATATAAAAAACTGTTAATAACGTCAATATTATTTAATAATAATAATAATAATTTTATCCCACTATTGTCCAATGACTAATTAATCTAATTTGCCTAGTTAACATAATTGACGTAGTTAAGGCTTTAAATTGCACTTTAAGCTGAATACTATTATCTTGCATAATTACCAATAAAATATCATGTATTGTCATTATTCATTCATTCATTTTCCTTTGTCTTAATCCCTTTGTTCATCAGGGGTCGCCACAGCAGAATGAACCGCCAACTTATCCAGCATATGTTTTATACAGCAGATGCCCTTCCAGCTGAAACCCAGTACTGGGAAACATCCATACACACTCATTCACACACACATACACTATGGACAATTTAGTTTATTCTATTCACCTACAGCGCATGTCTTTGGACTGTGGGGGAAACCCACGCCAACACGGGGAGAACACGGTAACTCCACACAGAAATGCCCCAGAAACCGACCCAACCAGGACTCGAACCAGCGACCTTCTTGCTGTGAGACGACAGTGTTAACCACTGAGCCACCGTGTCACCCCATATTGTTATTATACCAAAATTAAAATAACTTATTCTTACTTTTCAATGAACGCAAACTGTCATAGTTTATTAAAGAGCCCCATTATGGGTTTTTGAAAATGAGCTTCCATGCAGTATGTAACACAGCTCTAAGTGAATGAAAACATCCAGCTGAGGTTTAAATCTGAAAGTGCACCGTGTTTAAAACTATTGATTCTTTAGCAAAATAGTTGACTCAGAGTCGAATAAATGAATCGAGTTGAGTTCAGATGTTCTGATTGGCCGTTTGCTATTGAAGGAGCAGCAGAGACTATGGGACTTTGTCAGACTGGGACAGGCACTTTGTCAGTAACTGTTACAGTTCAAATGGACCAGTATCTTCTTCCTCTGGATCATAACATGTGTCATTAAAATTGTTGCCTAGTTTAGTGTAGTTTGCAAAATGTTTGTTTAATTGTGTGTTATAAGTTGTTATGGACTACAAGCACAGCTTGTAATCACGTATCTATTATAGGTCAGTGCTTGTACTGTATCTCTCAGGTTAAATCTATATGGGGCTGTTCACATATTGCATCCAAAACCACGTAATAAACATGACGCTTGCTTCTTCCTTTACCAATTTAAATGTGTTTCTGAACTAGTGATCCTCTGCTGTTTGTTGCTATGGCCACCATCAGCTGTTCCTCACACGCACGGCGGGGTCAATTTTCAAAATAGTTCAACTTTTGCCAAAGTGTGGAATAATACTGAATGTGTGTCATTGTTATTTCTTGGGGTTAGAGTTCAGAGTAAAGTAATATGCTGGTGTTTAACTGTATTGCTTAATTGCATTCCTGCATTGGGCTCTCATACTTTCTGCTACTTCATACTGTAGCCGTGGTGGGCATTTCTTTTTGTCTCGCGCTGAACGTATTCGACCAATCACAACAGACTGGGTCATCGGACCAACCAGCGCAGATTAGTTTTGTTCTAAGAAAGGGTTTGGGATGTAAAATGAATTGTTGATCGATTCATATGGGAGTCACTGGGATAATTAGGTAAAAATAAATGCATATTATAAGCCAATTAAAAGTGTTTTTGACCTTGCACCATTATCACCCTGTTGTTGGAGACCCCAAAACCAAAATATGACCTTTTATAATGCAAAATAGGGGTTCTTTAAAGATAAACCTTCAGCAAACCTCCTAATATGTGCAGCACGATGGCTTTCATGAACATTTATGAGCGTCAAAAGTGGTGGATCTGTTCAGCAAAAGATTTGACTGTCACTGCATATCAAAGGACTTAAAATAATACAAATATATAACTAAAGCAATCTCCATTGTACAGAGCGAGAGTGCTTCTCTTCTGTTAAATTGAAGTCGCATCATCAATAACGAAAGTGTGCTCAGGCTTGGAAGACAAAAAATATAATGTGAGTGCGGGCCGAGGGGAGAGGGGAAGGGGGGCAGTTCAAGACAACTGTGCCTAGTGTAAGGACACCCTAAGGCCACGTTACATTAATACGCGTTTAGTTTTTAAAACGCATTCGCTTTGTACGGTTATGCCTTCCGTCCACACTACCCCAAAGTTTTCGAGCCCTGAAAATGGAGCGTTTTGGAAACGCTAAAGAGGCTGTTTTGGTTTTAATACATTGCGGCTCCATTGCGACACTCTGTGTCAGTGTGGATGGGGGAAAATGGAGGCTTGGCTGCAGACATTAGCTTATCTGATTGGGGCTTTTTCTCAATATCAAGTGCCCAAAGCTCAGTCTTGATTTCTTTCCTCATTCAGACTTCGCAAGTTTGATATGGAAAACAAACTCCTGAGGACATGTCAGGTAAATCTTTCAAATGGAACAGTGTAGGTGTAGCTACATATTTATATGACCGTCATCTTCACTGTATGCCTATTTATAACAAAGCGGAGCCTATAACATCACTGAATATCAGTTTTAATAATCAATAATGGCCATTATAAAAGTATAACGTACAGTAAGTTTACAGATTATAGGAAATAAAGCCAGACAATCAGTCAGATGTGTAGAATCAGTGTACGTGGTTACATAAATTAATATATTAATTTATATTTGCGCTCAGCCAAACAACGTTACCTGAGAACAAGTAATAGATTCAAAAGACCAAAAAGTCATTAGATAGAAAGAAGATGAATTAAATATCACGTTTAAAAACTATAGTGAGATGAGATCCGGCAGAAGATCCTTGATGAACTGTCCGACGTGCGTTGCTCTCACCTGGGGAGGAGGACTCAAAGCACCCACTGACTGCCTGGAGCTCAGACGTGCGCATACACTGCAGTGCATGCCAGAGTGTGTGTGTGGTCACGTGATGTGCTTTTCAGCGGCATAGTGTGGATAGAGATCTTTTCAGAAATGCTAGGAGAAACGCCAGTGTGGACGCGGATCGCTTTTGTTCTGAAACGCTGTTCATTCCGTTCTTCAAAATCATCCCAGAGTGGATGAAAACATCCCAAACAGCATACAATGGTTAATTTAACAACTTTGTATGCTTTTTCTTGAGCACCAGTGCATTATGGGAACAGCATTCGTGTTGCAGGTCAGCCTGTGTTTCCTTTAAAATGCTGCCTATGTAGACTGTTCACTTTGAAACATAAAAATAAAGAAACATAAAAAAATAAAGAACTAAAAAGGGATTTTCATAGTGATGGCATTGAAGAACCATTTTTAGCTACCCTTTAGTGAAAAGTTCTTCAAAAAAACTCTTTTCATACCATGAAGAATTTATTAATCTAAACAATAAAAACTTTTGTCGAATAAAATGATTGAATGGATGGTTCAAGTTGTTCACGGAACCAGCAAAGCCAATAAAGAAGCTTTATTTTTAAGAGTGAGTGTGTACAGTGTGTGTGTATGTGTGATACTGACATGTCCTCTGTGAAGAAGCAGTGTGCTTTCTGTTTGATCCATCTCATGTTTTGTCTGTCCCAGTTGCCTGAATGTCGTAGCATGTGTTTCCTGCCCAGAACCAGGATGTTGAGGCTCTGCTGCTCCAGCTCCGATACCACTGCCAGCAACTGCAGAGATCATTCACACACACACACACTGACCTTTACTTTTCCATTCAGACATCACATACAAATCAGGCCATTCATGAGCTTTTTATTGAATGGGGGACCTCGGTTCATTCATCATTTTTACTATGATCTGCGACTTATGACTTTTTAAAAGGAATTTCCCTTGGCCCTACTGATGAATTCGGGACCTTCGGCTCTAGGGAAGTTATTCTTACTCGCATTGTTTTAACCTATTTTTGTACCACCCCCTCATACACACACACAGCAACAGGGGGAGTTTCCTGATAACACAGGAAGTTGTTTTTCCAAAACCCACCATGCTTACAAAGAGTGTAAAGGTTACAACTGTAGGCTAAAAATATCCCTGTGTTCAGATTTAAGACCCCGTTCTTGCATGCAGTTTTTAAAGACATAGAGCTAACTGTTTTCACTGTACTGTACAGGTATTTTTTTTCCTTCTTCTTTCCTGTTGGAGATTTAAATGACTTTTATAAGCTGTATCAGTATCAGGAAGTTATGATGACGAAATAAAATAATGGACTTTTCTGTGTGTAACCATGACTGTGCTTCAGGTATATAATTACAGGTATATAATTATATACCTGAATATAATTGTTGCAAATTTCTTAAAAATAAAAAACCTGAAAAATCACATGTACAGAATTATTCGCAGCTTTTGCCGTGAAGCTCTAAATTGAGCTCAGGTACATTCTGTTTCCACTGTTCATTCTTGAGATGTTTCAGCAGCTGAATTGGAGTTCGCCTGTGGTCAATTCAGTTGATAGGACATGATTTGAAAAGGCATACACCTGTCTATATAAGGTGCCAGAGTTGAAAGCACAAAACAAGCATGAAGACAAAGGAATTATCTGTAGACCTTCAATACCGGATAGTGTTGAGGCACAAGGCTGGGGAAGGTTACAGAAAAAATTCTGCTGCTCTGAAAGTTCCAATGAGCACAGTGGCCTCCATCAGATGTAAGTGGAAGATGCTTGGAACCACCAGGACTCTTCCTAGAGCTGGCCGGCCATCTGCTGAGTGATCGGGGGAGAAGGGCTTTAGTCAGGGAGGTGATCAATAATCTGATGGTCACCCTGTCTGAGCCCCAGCGGTCTTCTGTGGAGAGAGGAGAACCTTCCAGAAGGACAACCATCTGTGCAGCAATCCACCAACCAGGCCTGTGTGGTAGAGTGGCCAGACGGAAGCCACTCCCTGCCTGGAATTTTCCAAACACATCTGAAGGACTCTCAGAGCATAAGAAACTAAATTCTCTGGTCTGATGAGACTAAAATTGAACTCTTTGGAGTGAATGCCAGGCATTACGTTTGGAGAAAACCAGGGACCCACCTCACATCACCAGGCTAATACCATCCCTACAGTGAAGCATAGTGGTGGCAGCATCATGCTTTTTCAGCAGCAGGAAATGGAAGACTAGTCAGGATAGAGGACAAGATGAAAGCAGCAATGTACAGAGACATCCAGAATGAAAACCTGTTTCAGAGTGCTCTCGACCTCAGACTGGGGTGACGGTTCATCTTCCAGCAGGACAATGACCCAAAGCACACTGCCAAAATATCAATGGAGTGGCTTCACAACAACTCGCGAATATCCTTGAGTGGCCCAGTCAGAGCCTAGATCTAAATCCTATTGAACATCTCTGGAGAGATCTGAAAATGGCTGTACACCGTCGCTTCCCATCCAACCTGGTAGAGCTTGAGAGGTACTGCAAAGAGAAATGGGCGAAAATTCCCAAAGACAGGCGTGCCAAGCTTATGCCATCATATTCAAAAAGACTTGAGGCTGTAATTGCTGTCAAAGGTGCATCAACAAAGTATTGAGCAAAGGCTGTGAATACTTATGTACATTTGATTCTTCAGGTTTTTTATTTTTAATAAACTTGCAACAATTTATCTTTTAACAAAAAATCTTTTTTCACATTGTCATTATGGGGTATTGTTGTGTAGAATTATATATATATACACAGTTGAAGTCAGAATTTTTAGCCTCCCTGTTTAAATAATATTTGACTAGATATTTTTCAAGACACTTATATACAGCTTAAAGTGACATTTAAAGGCTTAACTAGGTTAACTAGGCAGGTTAGGGTAATTAGGCAAGGTATTGTATAACGATGGTTTGTTCTGTAGACAGTCGAAAAAAATTGCTAAAAGGGGCTAAATAATTTTGAACATAAAAAATTAAAACCTTATTCTAGCTGAAATAAAACAAATTAGACTTTCTCCAGATCAAAACATATTATCAGAAACACTGTGAAAATTTCCCTACTCTGTTAAACATCATTTGGAAAATACATTAAAAATAAAAAAATGGAGCTAATAATTCTGACTTTAACTGTGTGTGTGTGTGTGTGTGTGTGTGTGTGTGTGTGTGCGTGTGCGTGTATATATATATATATATATATATATATATATATATATATATATATTTTTTTTTTTTTTATTATTATTTTTAATGTATATTATAATTATTATCTGCAATAAAATATGAGTAAAATTTGAGCTAATCGTTCATTATGAAAAAATTATTTATATCATATATTAAGATAATAATTTGAGACAACAATATGAGAAATATATTCAATAGCTATATATTTAGTGTGCACTCTATTGCAGTAGCCACTTTTATGGTTACGGTATTATCCTTTCTAAATATATCTTGAACTCAATTTTAGATTACCGTAATTGCAAACATATATTTTGAATATGCAAATCCCGTCCTAGTAAATTCCAGCTTATCTCGTCTCCTCTATGGAGCTATTTCAGACACGAGGAAGTGCTAAATGAGGAATCGCAGGTGTGTGATCATTTTCTGCTAATTCATGATAAGGAAGTGGACGGCGAGCCACAGAGAGGCTGTTTAACTCTGGAAAGCACCTTACACATGATAATGTCCTGTTTCACAATCCAGCTTTAACCTCTGCCTGCGGTCACCTTTGTTTATGGCGAGATAAAAAAAAGATCATCATATTTCCTCAGCTAATTACCAACTGCATTCCATACCAACTAGTTATAGGCGTGCCACAATAATCAATATATCGACCAGGGGCATAGCAACTGTGGGGGACGGGGGGATCCTAGTTAAACTAATTAACCTAGTTAAACCTTTAAATGTCACTTTAAGGTGTATAGAAGTGTCCTGAAAATAGTCAAATATTATTTACTGTCATCATGGCAAAGATAAAATAAATCAGTTATTTGAAATG
>NC_079451.1:40093940-40131440 GCF_903798145.1 Danio aesculapii | reverse complement strand
TATTTAATTAATTTAATTAAAATTACCCATTATTTAAATAAACATTCTCAACACATTACCTAAATTCTGAAGATTAAATTAAGAGATTAAATTAAAACTTTTTGAATGCATTTACACTGAAAAAATATTCAAAGATGATTCCTTGGATTTACTCAATTTTTTTACGTTAAGTGGTTGTAAACAATTTAATTAGGCTGAATTTAAACAAACAAATTAAGTTGAACATTGCTCAGTTTAATTTGTTTGTTTAAATTCAACACAAATAAATTGTTTGCAACAGTTTTGCATGCAACACTTTTTTTCAGTGTAGTTTATATAAACTAATATTTGACTGAATTCTACAAAAAAATAAAATCTTATTTTAGGCTTACATTCTCTCACCACAAACAAAAGCATTTCTGTATAACCAGATCAAATCATACTCGTTTACTACTTGTTATATTTGACCATAACTTTATGCTGTTAAATTAGGTGTACAAAAGTAATACAAACTAAACTAAACTTAACGAAAATTCATAAAAATGACCAAATGTTTACTATAGAAATGCACAAATATTTCAGAAAAGATACAGATAAAATATATTAAATGTTGATTCTTAGGCAAAAAAAAAAAAATGCAGCGTTTTTGTTCTGTTAAAATTAATAAAAATTATATTAGATTAAAAATGTAATTTAATTAACTTAATTAAAATTACCCAGAATTTAAAAAAACATTCTCAACACATTAACTAAATTCTGTAGATTAAATTAAGAGATTAAATTAGAAGATTAAGAGTTTTTGAATGCATTTAGTTTATATTAACTAATATTTGACTGATTTCTACAAATAAAAAAAAATCTTATTTTAGGCTTACATTCTCTCACCACAAACAAAAGCATTTCTGTATAATCAGATCAAATCATACTTATATATTAGACCATAACGCTGTAGTAAAATAATACAATCTAAACTAAATGAAAAGTATTCATAAAAATGACCAAATGTTTACTCAAATCTTTAACTAAAACTGTAAAAACATTTCAAAACACAGAGATAGAAATTAAAAAGTTGATTCCTATAGGCTAAATCTATATTATGCTGTTCAGTTTTATGAATTTGTGTTATTTTGCTTTCATGTACACAACGCATTTAATTATTTTAGTATTATTTCATCTTTTCAATGTTATAGCAACATTTTAATGCACTAAGGCACAATTCTCCGCTATTGAGTTTTACTCTCTTAAATATTTTACTAAATTTCTCAGCTGATATCCGATTATCAGAGTGAAATCTGCTGGTACCTTCTTACAAAATGATATGATAATTACACAATTTTGAAAGAAATGTAAAAGAAAATATACGTAATTTCAGAATCTTATAACTTTTCTTATAAACAGAAATCCCATTACTCAAATAAACATTCTTAACACATTAAATAAACTCTGAAGACTAAATGAAGAGTTTTGAGTGCATTTAATTTATATTAACTAATATTTGACTGAATTCTACAAAAAAACTCATTTTAGGTGTACATTCTCTCACCACAAACAAAAGTGTTTCTGTATAAACAGATAATCTATTAAAAGTTATTTTCAGAAGTTACTATACAATATTTAAAATCTAAAGAGCTTAAAATCTGCAACTGGCCTGATAACTGTTTGTTTTTAAATAACTTGCCTGATCATGTTTATTTATTTGATTAGTTAATACTGAGTAATACTGATTAGTGGCCTTTAAATGCATTATTAAATGACATATCCAAAATCCACCTAATGAAAATCACTCAAATTAACGTCAATGAAATGAAAGAATGAATTTAACTGCATCCACTGTTCTGACTTCTGTTTTAAAACTTTGTTTGCATATTTAATGATGCTCCGTTTACATAATTAACGGTTTTAAACACAAAACAACTGTCTTAAAGGGATAGTTTACTCAAAAATGATATTTACAGTGGTATGAAAAAGTGTTTGGCCTTCCTGATTTCTTATGTTTGTCATACTTTAACTTTTCAGATCAGACCAATTTAAATATTAGTCAAAGATAACACAAGCAAACACATCATGTAGTTTGTAAATGAAAAAAAAGTTTTTAATATTAAGAGAAAACAAATACAAAACTATATAACCATGTGTGGAAAAAGTGTTTTTGCAGGAGAACGATCCAATGGACACCAGCAAATCCACTTCTGAGTGGCTAACAAGAAACAAAATGAATACTTTAGTGGGGCCTAGTCAAAGTCCTGACCTTAATCCAATTGAGATGCTGTGGCATGACCTTAGAAAAGGCAGTTGATGTTCAAAACCCTCCTATGTGACAAACACTTTTTTTTCCACACAGGGCTATGTAGTTTTGTCATTTGTTTTGCCTTAATATTAAAAACCTTCATTTCAAAACTGCATAATGAGTTCACTTGTGGTACCTTTGACTAATATTTAAATTAGTTTCATGATCTGAAATATTAAAGTGTGACAAACATGGAAAAATTAAGAAATCAGTGAGGGGGCAAACACTTTTTCAAACCACTGTAAGTTACTCACCCTCAAGTGGTTCTAAATATTTATGAGTTTCTGTCTTCTGTTATACATAAAATAAGATATTGTGAAGAATGCTGGAAATAACAGCCATCGACATTCATGGTAGGAAAAAAAAAAATAGTATGGAGGTCAATGGAAGTTTTTTCCTACATTCTCCAGTATATCCAGTGAGCGAATTATACATTGATGACATATTACACATATATTTGTGTAATATATTCTTCAAATTTATGTATTTATCTAAATTACATCTAATTTATTGATCAAATATATTTAGGTTTTCAGTGTTTTGTGGGATATTTAGTGTATTCTGACCTGGGGTGCGTTTCTCAAACCCTGATGTAACTCGCGGCTGAACTATCATAGTACGATGCTTCGTTTGGGAAATGAACGATGCAGTGATGAGTGTTTCCCAAAACACGTGGTTTCTCTGTCGCAGATCCATCGTTTAAAACCACGTTAGTTATAACGTAAAGCGCCCATAATGATGCTCTAAACGGGGTGATAACAACTTCTTTAGAGAAGAACCCCATAATTTTTTGTGTGCAAATTATATTGTTTTACATGCACACGCATTAAAATAAAGATCCAATATTAGTTTTGGTAAAAACATGCACTCCCTTTCCATTTTAATTGAAATATACTGTATGTAAATGGCACATAAATGGACATTTCATATTCTATTCTAACACATAAAATCACTTACAAAAGCTAACACGTATTCTAATATCATATATAAATCATATAAATAAATGCATAATGAGACTATTTATTAAGAAATGAAATTTAATATTTATTATTTATTAGGAAATGTAAAAAAAACTATTTTTAATAATAAAATTAATAATACTAATGACTATGATTATTATTAGGATTATTATTATTATTATTATTATTATTAAGTAGGATATTGTTTATTTATTTTTTGAAAAGTCTACTTTTACAATTTGACACATGCAAACCACTGCAGAAATCTGCTAACCAACAGGCCCATGTCATTTACAGTAGAGATACATTAACGTATGCTGTGTTTTTGTTTTCACAAGCTTTGGAGACGTAACATAAATTCCGCATTTAAATAATAGGTCACCTACTTAGCTTTTGTCATTAGCCACGGTTGTGTTCAAAATTACATCAATGTTTTCAAAGTGCACTGCGAAGACAGCGCAATTGTAAACATGAAGATCACTAAAACTGAACTGTAAAAATACTTTGAAAGCAAATTATACCTAAGAGAGATGACTTTAATGCTTTTTTTGTTTTAATAATTCCAAGTTTAAATGTTAGAATGTTCTAAATGAATAGGGCATAGAGGGATAACTGGGAATATAACACAATGTTGTGAACTTGTGGTGCTCTAAATCTGCCGGTTTCAGACTGTTTAATGACTATTTTACTTGCATACACTAATTGTTGCAATTATGCATTAACAATGGTTTGAGCCGTTATAGGGGTGGTCAAATGGATATCTATTATTTTAATTATTATTAACATTATTATTTATGATACAGATCAGAATGAATTTTCTCTTAGATTCCAAGGATCAAACCTTAATTAGGTGGGTCAATCCCACCCCCCAAACCCCCCTGTAACCCCCGGAGGATGAGTCAAATAAATAATGACAGAAATTTCATTTTGGGGAGAACTATCCCTTTAATATTTGAAATTGAGAATGTACTGTTACCTATTTGTCAATTTTTGACCCTATTCACCTGGACTGTTTTGCCTTAGTGTTAGTCAGATAATCCTCAAAGAGCCACACAAAAGTCATTGAAAAGTTAGTGGTTTTTTGTTAACTGTGGCTAAGGGTGTAACGAGTGGGTGTGGGTTTTTATCTAAAAATACTAACCTATTTGTTGGTTAAAAAAAATCCCTTAGGTACTATTATAAAGGAGCATAACCAAATGCAAAGCCACCACCGGGACTGACAGCAGCTTGTAGGCAAGCTAATTCTGTGCATGGACACTGAAATTTCCCTATTTTCGTTCATATGAGTAACTGGGGGTCTTTCTGGTTGGAAACTATGAGAAATTAGAGCTCTTGAACCACATTAAAACACTCATCATCGCCCCCTGCTGGAACCACTGACCCTCATTACTAGTTGTTTTCTTGACTTCAAGTTGCTGAACAGACTGTAAGCTCAAGCATGTAGGTAGACTGGGTAATTTTTGAGACAGCCAGCTGTTATTTCCACCTTCACAGCTTTAAATCAGAGTAGGTTGAGTGTCTAGCCAGTTCTGTGATTTTAAAGGTCACCAAAACAAACCAGGCCTGTGTTGAAATGTCCAAATGTGACCCATATCACTCACCGTTTCAGACTGGGCGGCATGAGGTAACATTTTCGCCACATTAAGACCATCGATGACTATGTCAAAGGGAGGCCTCTGCTTCACAAAACTCTTGAAGCTTTTGAGCTCCTGTAAAAAACACAAACAAGTGTTAAAACTCATGTCTGGATATATTAAAACATGTTTTATACAGTTTAAAAGTGTACATAAAGTTGAAGGCACAATTATTAGCCCTCCTGTATTTTTGTTCATCCTTTTTTAAATATTTCCTAAATGATGTTTAACAGAGCTAGGAAATTTTCACAGTATGTCTGATAATATTTTTTCTTCTGGAGAAAATCTAATTTATTTTATTTTGGCCATTATATTATTTTAAACACCATTTTAAGGTCAATATTTATTTTTATAGAGAAATATAAAGGGGGCTAATAATTAAGGAGGGCTAATAATTCTGACTGCAACTGTAGATTCTACTGGACAGCTAAGAGACCATTTAGAGCAGATTGTAATCCAGAATTACGTTAATGTAAAGACATCCAATATTTTTGAAGAGTGATGCATGATTATCTGGTAAAGACATCACAGAGCTTGCGGTTAGGACAAGTGAATAAAAAAGATTTTTCAGAATCGTCTAACTTGTCTTATAAATTGAAAACCCAAAGACTGCAGCTTTCGAAATATGTTTCTGGAGTCTACATGGAAGTATTGTCCACGGTAAAAAATGCAGGGTTTTAATATTTCTGTGAACCACAATGTTAGCAACCCCCCCCCTTTTGTTTTTGTTTGGATTATTTATTAATTTATTTGACATATTATGCATATACATTTATATGATGTTTTCATTTTTATTTTAACATGTTCATATGTTAATGTTCTGTATTGATGTTCACCTGTATCATATGCAAATAAAAAATTCCATGTAAAGTTGCAATCATAAAAAAAAAATCTCGGAATCATAATCTTATACATACACTTGAACAGTTTATTATATTCACATATTACTGAAAGTTCATTGTATGAAAATATTTTAAAAATATAGAATAAAATAAAAAATAAATAAAATGTATATATATATATATATTTCTGTTTAACGAAGAGAAGATTTTTTTCAACACATTTCTAAACATAATAGTTTTAATAACTCATTTCAAATAACTGATTTATTTTGTCTTTGCCATGATGACAGTAAATAATATTTGACTAGATATTTTTCATATATACATATACACACACAAATATATATATATATATATATATATATATATATATATATATATATATATATATATATATATATATATATATATATATATATATATATATATATATATATATATATAGAAACACACACACACACACACACAAAAGCTAGAAATGTTAGAAGATCATTTAAAAACAAATGGAAAAATAATATATACACAATATATATATATATATATATATATATATATATATATATATATATATATATATATATATATATATATATATATATATATATATATATATATATATACATATATATACACACACATTTATATATATATTTACATACATATATATACATATATATATACATAAACATATACATACACATATACACACATACAGTACATAGTGACATTACAGATCTGGGACTCGGTTAACCGTCCTTCACAAGAGCAACGGACAGTTGCCTGATAGATGAGGGAGTTTTCTTCACATTGCTGTTGTGCAGCACAAACATTGCACAAGAGAAAAAGCAACCAGACTTGCACAAGACAAAAGAGAACAGCTGAAAACCTTTATGATGAACTGACATTACAGTTAGCTCTTATAGTGGACAAGCATTAAATAACACTGTAAAATAGGAAATAATTGTGTTGTAAAATAAATGTTAGAAATGTTACAAGATCATTCAAAAACAAATGGAAAAATAAGTAATGACGGTCTGACAACAAACTGAAGTAAAACATTTTAGGTAATTTAAATAATTTATATACAGGTAAATGTATTATATTATATTATATTATATTATATTATATTATATTATATTATATTATATTATATTATATTATATTATATTTTATTATATTATATGATATTATATTATATTATATTATATTATATTATATTATATTATATTATACAGGTGTGGACAAAATTGTTGGTACCCTTCCCTTAGAAAAAGAAAGAAAAACTACAGTGTCACTGAAATAACGTAAAACTGAAAAAGGTAATGATTAAACCAAAATTAATAAAAATAAACTAATAAAAATAAAACAAAATCATCAAAATAATTAAGGCAAACTCATGAAACAGACCTGAACAAAATTAAAGCCTACCAACAATTTTGTCCACGTCTGTATACACATACTATGCATACATACATACATACATACATACATACATACATACATACATACATACATACATACATACATACATACATACGCTAAATATTGTAATATATTCAAAATAATATACTAGTATACTATAATAGCACATAAATAATACTAAGGTCTGTAAATAGATCTTCCTAGAGAAATAATTATGATAGCATTTCCAGTTGGTCATGCTAGTACCACAGTAATGACACATTTCACCTTTAAATTCAGGACTGTTTGTGGAAAATCACGAGGCCTGACGGGTGACTTTTATAGCAGACAGACAAATCTTTGTAAGCCATCCTTCCTGAAAGTCTACAAAACCCTACATATATAATCAGATTAGGCGAGGAGCTGAAATATGTACATTCATAACCATACACAAAACACAACAACTAAGCATGAATTAAAAGCGTGGACACACTTGGGTAAACTCTAAACACAGCATTTTCTGTCTGTCAGAGCATTATAAAAACAACTTCACTGTCCAATTGTGAAGTTAAAGTATACTTGGCTTTTGCTACATGGCATGAGGGATATTCAAGCATTTGTTACAAGCACACAAAAGTGCTTCAGGCTAAATTTGACCACACCTGGCTCACCTGCAAAAGTGTGATCAGGTTGTGTTTAGCGCAAAAACAACAGGCCCCTTGAGGGAAAAAAAGAAGAAAAAAAAAAAAGCAAGAACTTCCTTCTCCTTTGTTGTCGTTCAAGAAAATGCCTCTAGAAATGTCCTTGGCATAACATGTAAACAATGTGAGGGAATTTCCAGCTGAACTGAGGCCAGGTCACTCCCTCACCTGTCAGTCTTTGGAGCCGCACATGTGCTTTTCATTTACTAAACATTAGCTTTTAGTGATTGCAAAGTCATGCGAACAGCTCATCAGTGGTGGACAAAGTGCAAAAACGGAGTGGAAATGCATATGACCTGATGAAATATTACACAAGTAAAAGTGTCAGGTACTATCCAGACACGAAACTATCCTGAGGCATTTCATAAAAGATTTGTGAATGCATTATCTGCAACTAAGCAAACAGTAATGTAATATTATTATATATTGATATTAATAGTAATTCAGATTTCTGTTTTTTTGACTTGGTAACGGAGCCAGTAGTACTGTGGCTGTGAGATATGTTATTGTTAAATGAAACTAAAACTATTACGAACTGATTTTGTGGAGTAAAATAAAACTGAAAGAAAAGACAATAGATGAAAAACAAACATACGCAGAAGAATGTTGCCTTTGAAGCTAAATGAAATGAAATAAGTTGAAATCAAAAAATTATTATAAAAAAAGTTAAGTACGAAAAGTGAAATGGATAATAAAAATAAGAGCTAAACGCAAATTATAAATCTTTAAACTATACTTAGAGATAAATTAATAATTAAAGAAAAACATGAAAATAAGAACTAAATCAAAATATGAATTATATTATATTTAAATAGCAATACTATACATTTAAATATAAGTTATGACTGGATTATATGAGGAGGCAGTGAGAAGAGTGAATGAAACTAAAACAATTACAAAATGTTTATGTGAAGATAAACTAAAAAATATACACAAATTAGATGGAAAACCAAACTTAAAATTATGAATGTACTGTCAAAACTAAACAAAATAAGTTTCAACTGAAGAACTAAAGGTAAAATGGAAGTAAAAATAATAGCTTGAGACAAGTTTTTAAAGAAATTTTAATAACAAAAACTGAATGAACGAAAGTAAAACAATTACAAAATGTTTATGTAAAGATAAATGAACTAAAAAGAGACAAATAATAGATGTAAAACCAAACTTAAAATGATAAATGTACCTTCAAATCTAAACAAAATAAGTTTCAACTGAAGAACTGAAGGTAAAACGGAAGTAAAAATAATAGCTGAAGATTAACCTATTAAGTTTTTAAAAGAAATAAAATACCAAAAAAACTATATAGAAAACGAAAAGCAACTAATTTATTTAAAATATTGATTACATTAACCAAATATTTAAATATATTTGCAAAATCATTGAATCTGTATCAGTTCAGGGTCGCTACTATTAAACTTAACTAAAGTTATTATTGTGAAGTTAAACACTGAAATAAAATCAGACAATTAAAAAAAAATTATTGGAAATGTTGCTTTTAAAACTATATTTCAGCTGAAGTACTATAAAAGTATTAAAATAAGCAAAGCTAAATAGAAACTCCCATAAATGTCCATTCTGCATAACACACAGTATTTCCGCGAAAATGAAAGGACATACACTGTAATAAAGATTTGTAAATTAGCAGTTTTTCCATGTTTTGTGATTCATGCTTTTATTTTTCCATTTATTTATGCTTTGAATTGCATCATGAGACCTTGATCTTTCTTCACAACAACTTTTAACCTTGAAAAGTTTGTAAAAAGTGGAGGACTTCCAGCAGCAATTAGAGGAGGTAGTCGTGTTTTGTTTACGCTCTCACTATCTTTAACTTTATTAACACCAATTACACGCGAATATACTTTGAAAAGAAAAGTTCCTAAAAAGTGACTTTTATTAGCATAAAACGGCAACAGTAAATAAACAGAAAACACATGTGAATAATACAATATAGACACTGTTAATTAACAGATATTTTTAACAGTGCACTTTTTTGACTTGTTAAAAAGTGATCATACTAAAATGTATTCTATTTTAAACCATTAAAAACATCTTACTTATAAATGAGCAAAACCTAGTAGAACAAAGGATTAGTAATGAAAATGAATCAGTATTTTGGGGCTGACCGTGATCTTTAAATAGAGTCTTTTTAATATGCCATCAAATGATTTATTGACTCGATGCTTGAAACTTGAAAGTCTTTGTTTGTATTTGTTTAATATTGCAACCCTCAGTTTGAAATGTGGTGATAAGGGCAGCATGTGTTTGGTCTTTCTGTTGCTTCCATAACCAATGCTAGGCATCAACAGTAGCAGAGTAAAAAGAAAGTTATTCTACATTTATTTGAAAGAGTAACTTCGCAATAGTATAAATGCTTGCATCTGCACTCATTACTTTGCAAACTCTGTACATTCTTCCTCAAAGCACAGAGCAAAACATCGCACAGAAGTTACATCCAACAGCTAATACACAAATCTCACACGCAGAGCTATGTTTATCAAAACCACAAGAATTCTTGGACTGTCAGGTAGCTGGAAACCAGAGCTTTCAGTTCTGCCTGAAGCATGAGATTTTTTTCTTTTCATATTCCAATGCAAACTCCTCTAAGAGACCTATTTGCTAAATCAAAGGACTGAAAGCAAGAATAAGCGCAGCTGCTTTGCATGCTAGAAATCTTGTTAAGAGTGTGTTAAGAGTGCTGGGGGAGGGTCAACACCGCCCGAGGGGGAAGGGGAGCCGGATATTTGGGGAATTCCTCTTTGGTTTTGGTGGGGGTTAGTGGTTAGTAACGAGAAGTTATTCAACTCTTTAAATCGCTCGATGCATTGGCCATAGGAAATTACCCCAAACATGAATTTTCACTTGGTTTTAACTATGCATGTGCTATCAGAGTTGTTGGATTTCACTTCACTTTAAGTAAGAACGTGCATAGTTTGCAGTTCTCATAGAAACGAGTGGAGATACAGTAGTCAAGATTTGAAGTGGATCAAAAAAGTTTATAAAATTGGCCTAAGACAAGAATAAGTGTTGTTCACAAGTTTTTAGGACAACTTTGATGAAAATTGTCATCTATTTAAAATGTTACTGTGTATTTAATTAAATATAAATACTGTTTTTTATTGCTAGACTTAAAATTCAAATATGCATGACGCACGAGGAAATCTGAGACTTCTATCTATATATGTCGGATTACCAATGAAAATGGGATTCAAGCATCTAAATAACTAAATTGTAATGGAGGGATAAAGAGAAACACTGTAATAAATATCTGTTAATTAACAGGGCTCTGTTCTTCATATGTGGATTACTCGATTAGCTGGATTTGGTTATTGACGAGTTAAAAAATATTCCTTCATTCATTTTCTTTTCGGCTTAGTCCCTTTATTAATCCGGGGTCGCCACAGCGGAACGAACTGCCAACTTATCCAGCATTTGTTTTACGCAGTGGATGCCCTTCCAGCCGCAACCCATCTCTGGGAAACATCCACACACACTCGTTCACACACATAAACTATGGACAACCAATTCACCTGTACCACATGTCTTTGGACTGTGGGGGAAACCGAAGCACCTGGAGGAAACCCACACGAACGCAGGGAGAACATGCAAACTCTACACAGAAACGCCAACTGACCCAGGCTCGAACCAGCGACCTTCTTGCTGTGAGGCGACAGCACTACCTACTGCGCCACTGCGTTGATGTTTAAAAATATATATATGAAACTGTTATGCAATCTGAACTCCGAAATAAAAGTACAAAGACTGTGACAGGGGGTTCTCCGTAAGGGGTTCAAAGAGAACATTCATTAATATGGACTTTTTAGATACAAACGCATAAGGTACCAGCTTTATACAATTTGTGCATGATAATAGACATGCACATTATTTAACTATTTTTTTTTTTTTTTTACGAAAAATAATTTATGCAGTCGTTCGCATGTTTTGACAGCTAATATGACGGTGATTTGATTTATTCGCAAAAATTGCAGACACCTTTACCGATATCAAATATGTAAATATGTAAAATATGTAAAGCCTGCAGCCAACATCAAATGTAGAAAGCTATTGCGTATCATATAACAAACCGCTTACTACGAATTTCATGTAAGTTGGCTCCCATGGATAATTAAATATTAATCAGATGATGTTATTACGCTGCTCTGCCGTCAGCCAATTGTTGCACTGCTGATCATGATTTCGAGGATAGATAGATCTGTCCTTCACAACACACGCAGCGATCTCAGATCAGTTCATCCAGACATTTTAATCTGATTTGCGAACTTGTTTGAAGAACCAAATTAGCCAGAGATCAATTATCAAGATTAAAAGATCCAGGATCTGCCAAATCATCTTAGATTATTTAAGCGTGGTACAAAGAACGGACAGACCGGAACGGTTCTGTATTTTTTTTTTTACGGTTGTGAATTGCATTATGGGACCTTTATCTCTGGTCTGTTGACTTTTGATGTTGAAAATTCAACTTTGCAGTTTAACACAGAGACCTTTATTAATATTAAGTTTGAACCAGTATTTAAAAATATAGAGAATTAGGCCTGTAAAATAACTGGAAAGGCACTGGTAGTTTATTGCCAGGTTTTTGTAGCATACACTGTAGAAAAATTACATTATAAAAAGTCATGAAAACTTGTTACTTTAACTTTAGAAAGTTGATCAGGTTTCAACTCATTTTTGTTAAGTTAAACTAATAGTAAATTTATGTTTTAAGTCGGCTTAATTGATGCAAGTTAAAATTACCGTAAAGTTAAATTGATTTAACCTAAAAATTTAAGTGAGCAACATATTTTTTAGTGTAATTTACAATAACAAGTTATCACGTCAAACTATATAAAAGGCAATAAAAGTCCCTTTTTCAAACTTTGATGGAGGTCCCATAAGGCAATTCAAAAAAAATAAATAAATAAAAAATACGGAAAACTGTTAATTTACAGATATATTTTGCATACACTGTAAAAAAATCTTGCTGCCTTGAATTTTTTTGATGAATCAAATGAACTTTTCTAGTCATCAACTTATTTCTATCAAACTGACTAAAAATATTATGTTAAACCTCATATAACTTAAAAAAAATAGTGGAAACCTGATTAACTTAGTAAAATAAACAAAAGCAACATAAAAATTCGCGTTGTGTGTAAACGGATCTGTCTTTGTTAATGTGACCTTTAAGGAAATATGTGACTAGTCAACTGTTCATTTAAGTTCCAATTTGTTATTGTATTTTTTTATTATTATATTTTATTATTATTTATTATTTGTATTTTTTCCCTTTTTTTTCTTAAAAAGGAGAAATAAAAATGTGTTGTCTTGACTTTTTGTCATTACCTTTTTGTAAACGTGTGCTGGAATAGTTGGCGGGTCATTCCGCTGTGGTGACCCCTGATAAATAAGAAACTAAATCAAGGGAAAATTAACGAATGAGTTCATCTACAAACGCAAATTTACTAACCATCATGTGCTTCCAACAGAGTTAACTCAAATAAGTTTTTCTGAAGATTATTGGAAACCAATAGCCATTGACTTACATTGTCGTTAAAAAATGGGTAAGTTTTCAGTTTGGGGACCAATTTCCACTACTAATAAGTACTTGTTTATTAGTAGAATAATACTTAAATATCAACTTTTTCTTTTTTTAGTACTGATTAAAGCATTATTTGGCATCCCCATATTTCAGATGCCCCACACTTGGGGCCCTATCATACACCCGGCGCAATGCGGCGCAATTGCTGTTCACTAGTTTTAGCTCGGCGCAAGAGTCGTTTTTGACGTTTTTCGCCACGCTGTTTAAATAGCTAATGCATTTGCGCTCATATGTGCGACCATAGGCGTTCTGATCTAAAAAAGGAGGAGTGTTGAGGCTCTTTGCTGGCGCATTGCTATTTTGAGAAACTATAATAGACTGTTCTGTAGACCAGAACAAAGCCAGTCTAAAGTCCAGCACAGAGCGGGTTAGTTGTGCGCCTCGCTTACACAATGCTTAATACACACAGGATGTACAGCAATACACAAATATCTTTACATATGAAAAAGAATTAAAGGGTTAAAATATTACAGAAATTATGATTTACTAACATAAATATAAAAACCATACTTTAATGCCGTCTTCATCTCGGGGGGCTTTTTCAGTTTATTTATGACAATTTCCTTTTGTATAATGTTATAATTATTAGCAGTATTATTCATTATATGCATATTTATATTTGTTTTATTAAAAACAAGCTTAGATTTGCCCACCTCTCAGGTTTTAGACCATATGGGGCACAGCATGTGTATTTGGATATAACTCAGATGTTTGACCACACTTCGTTATTATTGTTTATTTATTCGTTTGCTGGAAATTAGAACTGAATTTAGAAATAGTTTTGAAACAAATCTTTGCGCTTAACAAACGAAATTAATTATATATAGGCTAATAGATGTCTGCGCGTACAACACGTTTCCTTATCCACGAGAGTGAAAGCGAACCAGAGGAAACCCATGCAAACACGAGGAGAACATGCAAACTGCACACAGAAATGCCAACTGACCCAGCTGAGGCTCGAACCAGCGACCTTCTTGCTGTGAGGCAACAATGCTAACCACAGCCACCGTGTTGCCCAATATTATTCTTTTTTACACCATACTAACTAATAATAATCAGCAAATGAGATGTTTATTTGAGACAAGAGTCATAGCTAATAGTTAGTTAATTGACTTAATTTGCCTCTTTCAAGAAGAAAGAAACGCAAACATGTTTGGAACAAGTGGAGGATGAGTAAACGATGACAGAATTTTCATTTTTGGGTGAACTGTCCCTTTAACGCTGAGTGTTTTAATTCGGCTCTGGATCCTCTAGTGGCCACAGGGAGGTTATATTGAGTAGGAACAGGAACACAGGGGATTCCCCAATGGTGTTTAGAGGGCACGTGTATACCAGCACAAACTGCAGGACTCGGTGTACCTACAACGGGTGTGTCAGGAACACACACACACACACACAAACACACAATGAAAACAAGCTCAGTCCAGACTTGATAGTGACTGCATGCTTTAATCGTGCATATAAACAATAGCTGTTGCGACAATCGTGCAGCCTTGTAGTGACTCTTAGCACACAATGTCCAATTGCAACCTTTCAAAACAAATGAATGGCGTTTTGTAAATCCTCAGATGGAAAAGTACCTGTTCTGTTGTGTTCAAAGCATGCATGAGATTCCAATAAAATGAAAGGCACAGCCACGCGAAAATAAGACAGACGACAATGAAATTAGATGAATTAGAGTTTGTGCAAACCACAATGTGCCCCACGGCGGGCATTAATGAAAAGGCATCTGCGAGTCCTGTACTTTTCCTTATTACAAGCTTGCTGTTTTTAAACAGGAAAAACAAGCTAACCAAGCTTAAACCTGACCTGCAGGTCAAGGAAACTAAAAGGGGGCTTTTAACAATTAGCAATGCAAATGTTGGTATGATAATCTGAAGATTTCACACAGATTTTTTTTTCTTTTGAATGTGTTAATTACATTATATTGCATTGATGACTACTCACTAATCACCTTTGCCACATTTAAAATCCCCTGCTAAAAGGTGTGCATGTATATTTATTTATATGTACAGTTGAAGTCAGAATTATGATGCCCCCTGAATTTTTAGCCTGCTGTTTATTGTTTCCCCAATTTGTGTTTAATGGAGAGAAGATTTCTTCAACACATTTCTAAACATAATAGTTTTAATAACTCATTTCTAATAACTGATTTATTTCATCTTTGCCATGATGACAGTAAATAATATTTGACTAGATATTTTTCAAGACACTAGTATTCAGCTTGAAGGGCTTAATTACTTATTCAGCTTAATTAACTAGCTTAATATAATTAACTAGGCAGGTTAGGGTAATTTGGCAAGTTATTGTATAACGGTGGTTTGTTCTGCAGACTGTCGAAAAAAATATGTAGTGCTTAAGGGGGCTAATAATATTGACCTTAAAATGGTTTTTAAGAATGAAAAACTAAACATACTTAATATTACACTACCCTTTCAATTCATGGTTATTTATTAAATCTGAAAAATACTTGATATTTCATTAATCGCAGCCAAAAAAGCAATTACAAGACACTGGTTACTTCCTGAATCCCCAACAACCCAAGAATGGCTAGAAATAGTATGTAATATTTATGTGATGAAAAAAATGACAATCTCCCTTCGACTTCAAAATAATGCATTTAGAAATCTCTGGTCCAAGAGGACTGAATAAATTAGATTGCTGCATCCAATCTTCGTAGAAATATAAAATTATTATCTAATTCCCATCCACAAAATAAACACAACAGACAGACGAGTCTTCGCTGAGGTCCAGCATTGTCCAGCCTCCGGCGCCTAGACTACAGCTCTGCACAAGACATTTGGCCAGTGGAGAAATGGTCATGCCCAACTGAGCCTGGTTTCTCTCAAGGTTTTTTTAATTCTTCACTTTCGCCAATTGGTGAAGTTTTTTCCTCGCCACTGTCGCCACTGGCTTGCATAGTTTGGGATCTGTAGAGCTGCGCATCGATGGATTTGCTCTTCAGTGTTTGGACTCTCAGTAGTGATTATTAAACCACACTGAACTGAGCTAAACTGAACTGAACTGAACTTAAACACTGAAAACTGAACTGACACTGTTTCAATTTACCATGGCCTTTTATCTGAAGCTGCTTTGACACAATCTACATTGCAAAAGCGCTATACAAATAAAGGTGAACTGAATTGATGTCACCCTTTTATTTTTCCTGTTATTTTCATATATTTTATTTGATGAAACTTTTATTTATTATTGTGTTCTGTTACTTTATAGTTTGTATAAAAAAA
Organism: Danio aesculapii; assembly: GCF_903798145.1. Classification (NCBI taxonomy): domain Eukaryota; kingdom Metazoa; phylum Chordata; class Actinopteri; order Cypriniformes; family Danionidae; genus Danio; species Danio aesculapii. The sequence goes on along the minus strand of NC_079451.1, from coordinate 40,114,799 downwards.
AAAAATGTTTAGCAATGGGAAATGTACACTCTCTTAAGTGAAATCATTGTACTATATTTATTGCTACTATTAAACAACAACAACAAAAAATAATAATAATAATTAAAAACTGTTTTTATTCTAGCCAAAATAAGTTTGCAAAATAGTTTTGCAATTTTCAGCACTTGGATAAAATTTTATTTTTTTTTTTTTTAATAAAAAAATCAACTAACCTCCATTAACAAAATTAAATCAATATTATATTACCACCATTCTAGTATTTCAGGTAGTTTTTTTTCTGTCAAGTTTTTTGAAGTGGTTTGGAGCTTTTGCCACAGCTTCTGGATTAATGTGTCTCAGTTTGTTTTTCAGACATACTGCATGATTATAAGATTGGCTGCAGTAAGACTCCTTGTACAAACACTGGATTATTACAATTAATAGCAAAAATTATTTTTGGATATTTAAACTAATATTTCCTACAGCCTCATGACAGCAAAAACAGAAATAATTTAATTAAAATCATCTTTATTGCTGAAAATGCTAGTTGCCTAAGACTTTTTTTTTTCACCTTCGCCAATTGGTGAAGTTGTTTCCTTGCCGCTGTCACCACTGGCTTGCATGGTTCGGGATCTGTAGAGCTGCGCATCGATGGATTTGCTTTTTAGTGTTTGAACCCTCAGTAGTGATTATTAAACCACACAGAACTGAGCTAAACTGAACTGTACTTAAACTCTGAAAAGTGAACTACACTGTTTCAATTTATGATCTTTTATGTGAAGCTGCTTTGACACAACCTACATTGTAAAAGTGCTATACAAATAAAGGTGAACTTAATTCAATTGATTTTTGCTCAGTTTTGCTCCTTTTAAAAGTTTGGGGTTCGCGTGTGCCTCTTTTAAATAAATGTACACTTCTGTTCAGCTGATTATGGATTAAATGCATGAAAAGTGATATTACGTATGAAATAAATACTCTTTTAAATTTTGTTTTTATCAAACAGTTCTGGAAACAAGTCTTCAGGGTGACGATAATAAGAAATTAATACCAAATTAGCATAATAAATTGGTTTCTGAAGAACAAATTGACATTACAGACTGGAGTAATGATGCTGAAACTTACGTATAGACCATTTCAATGTGGTCATGTCATTGGCCCATGAACATTTCCTGTTATCAAACCATTTCATAACTGTAACAAGATGCGAGACACGGCATTTCGTTCCTCATATGTCCACACATGTAGCGGAATGACAATTAAGCTTGACTTGACTTTATGTTCAAATCCCTAAACATTCATGAATATGATGTGGAAACATTCGTCATGTTTCAAAAGTGCAACATTACAATATTCCACATAATCTTAAAGGTGTTATGCAATATTTTGAAATACATATATGCAACATTTATCACAGTTAACCGTCAAAGCGCTTTGGAGATTTACCACAGTTCTTCTGGATTAGTCTGTCTCAGTTTGTTTTTCAGACATACTGCATAATAATAAGATTGGTTGCAGTCAGACTCCTTGTACAAACAAGAATGTCACTGGATTATTACAGTTAATAGCAAAGATATCTTTGGATACATAAACTAATATTTCCTACTGGTTTTGTTCCTTTTAAAAGTTTGGGGTTCGCATGTTTCTCTTTTAAATAAATGTACACTTCTGTTCAGCAAATTATGGATTAAATGCATGAAAAGTGATATTACGTATGAAATAAATACTCTTTTAAATTTTGCATTTATCAAACAGTTCTGGAAACAAGTCTTCAGGGTGACGATAATAAGAAATTAATACCAAATCAGCATAATAAAATGGTTTCTGAAGAATTAATTGACATTAAAGACTGAAGTAATGATGCTGAAACTTTTATATATATATAAATATATATATAAATAGACCATTTCAACTTGGTCATGTCATTGCCCCATGAACATTTCTTGCTTGTTATCAAACTGTTTCATGGCTGTAACAACAGGCTATTCAATAATAACTTAATGTTAAGACAGCTATCATAACATTATTTATCAATATGTGCCTCATTTTGTGGCATATTTGTCAATATGTGGCAGGAAATACGCTGGGACCATTGTTTTTGTTTACATCCCTCAAAATGGTCTATATATAATTACACTTTAAATATATAGAAAGATAGAAAACAGCTATTTTAAATTGCTTTACTTTTTAAAAATACTTTTCCAGCTCTTTTCTGACCAAATAAACATTTTTAATGGATAAGAAACTTATTAAAATATATATTTTAATGTTCAAACCCTTAAACATTCAAGAATATGATGTGGAAACATTCGTCAAGTTTCAAAATATTCCATATAATCTCAAAGGTGTTATGAAATATTTATATGCAAAATTTTTCAAGACATTCATCACAGTTATCTGTCAAAGTTGCATGTCAGCCACCCAAAAGCACCACAAATTTTGTCCTTTAAAGGCAAAATGATTGTCTAGGCCGGGTTGTTAAACGATTCTGCAGAGTTCAGACTGGGGGTGTTTTAACAGCCTTGCACCGGTTTCACTTCATAAAGCTGCTAGAGTCCATGCAGCGCTGCACACACACTCTCACACACATACACAGGCTGGGACTTTCCAGGGTCACTCATGTGAGAGGCTTTTGAGGGCTAAAATCTAAAAGCCCATTGTGTTGCCTTTTAACGACAGCAAAACAGCACACAAGCAATACTCGTGTCTCAGCATCAATCATGTGCACGACCAAATGAGAGATTGTTTACGGCTAAACTGAGTGCTTTGTTTTTCCAAGATGTACTGTAAAAAATGTCCCCTTGCATGGAAACATGAATGCATTTCCAACGTGTACATGAGAGAATGATGTTTGCCAATAAACATGAGCATTCTCTGCGTAAAATGGAAATTTCAGAGTCGCCGCTTGCCTTGTGACCTTGTGTTTTTCTAGCTTTTCTAAACGGGGACCCGACAGATGCATGAAGGAACATGTGTTGGAAAGCCCCTGCATCATATCTAAATGTGGAAGCAGACAGGATCACATGCTTTCGACATCTATAGACCCCGCGGACTGAAAAAAGCAGCCATCCGCAGGACAACAACATCATCTAATTCAGGGAGAGAGTCCATTTAAGACGGGGCTCAAAACTGCATGGAACAACATCTAAATCTGGATGGTGAAACAAGTGGATCATGTAGTTGCAGACTGTTTGGTGCTATTCTAAAATATGCATTATTTTCTTAAAGGTGTTCATGTTTATATAATTTTTAAGAGAGAAATTTCCTGAAAGCATTAGGAATGTTATAATGTATATAACATGTTAAAATAGTCATCTGGGAAACTGAATGTAAAATGTATAGGACTTTACTGCCATCTAGCGGAGGGAGTTTAAGGGTGATTTAAATTAGTAGTTCAGCCAAAAATGCTAATTTATTGTTGATTTCCTCACCCTAAGGGCATCCTGTGAGTATTTTCCTCTTTCTGCTTTTTTTTGGATGAACTATCCCTTTAAGAAAACCTCATGAAGGTTAGTTTTATTACAAGGTCCATCTTACCTGTGAAACATTTCCATCCATCATTTTAAAATATATTTTTATGCTAATACAGATTTTTAGTACAGATATTAGTATATATTTAAAAATTTCTACATTACTTTTTTCATTGCTTTCATTGATCTTCATTAATTTAATTTATATAGTCAGTTTTCATTTTTGTTGACATTTTAGTATTAATATTTTACTTTTTTGATTTCAGCTTTTGTTGTTGGTCATTTTAATACTTAAATCTAAGATAAATTTTAATGTTTGAAAAGTTTTTTAAAAGCAATAGTCATTTTTTTTTCACAAAAATGTTTAACAGTTTTACATTAGTGACAACAAAACTGGCTTAACTGTGCTTCCCTCTGTGGAATTTATGTTGTCTTTGTTGTTGTTCCTATTTTGTTGTCATTTTAGCAATTTTTCAAACATTAATTTTTAGCTTTATTATTATTTCAGCTTTTTATTGATCATTTTAATACTTAAATTTAATGTTTAAATTTTTTTTTTAAAAGCATGTGTTTTTTAATACATTAATTTAGTTTATCGGTTTATTTTACAAAATGTTTAACAGTTTTACATTAGTGACAACAAAACTGGCTTAACTGTCCTTCCCTCTTTGGAAACTAAATTATCTTTGTTGTTATTGTTACTATTTATGTTGAAATGTTAGCAATTTTTCTAACATTAATTTTAGCTTTATTTTTATTTCAGCTTTTTTGTTGATCATTTTAATACTTGAATTTAAGATTAATTTTAAAGTTTGAAAAGTTTTTTAAAAAACATGTTTTTCTAATACAGTCATTTTATTCATCTGTTTATTTTACAAAAATGTTTAACATTTTTACATTAGTGACAACAAAACTGGCTTAACTGTCCTTCCCTCTATGGAAATCATATTGTCTTTGTTGTTGTTGTTGTTGTTGTTGTTACTATTTTTGTTGATATTTTAGCAATTTTTCAAACATTGATTTTGAGCTTTTCAAATTTTATTTAAGCTTTTTTTATTGGTCATTTTAATACTTGAATTTAAGATTAACTTTAATGTTTGAAAAGTTTTGAAAAATCCTTTTTTTCTAATATATTCATTTATTATTATTTTTTTACAAAAATGTTTAACAATTTAACATTAATGAAACAAAACTGGCTTAACTGTCCTTCACTCTATGGAAATTAAATTATCTTTGTTGTAGTTTTTGTTGTCATTTTAGCAATTTTTCAAACATTAATTTTTAGCTTTATTTTTATTTCAGCTTTTTTTTGATCATTTTAATACTTGAATTTAAGATTCATTTTAATGTTTGAAACATTTAGAAAAATACATGTTTTATCTAATGAAGTCATTTTATTTATTTAAATTTCTTACAAAAAAAGTTTAACAGTTTTACATTATGATAACAAAACTGGCTTAACTGTCCTTCACTCTATTGAGATGAAACTATCTTTGTTTAATCAACTCTTCTAACTCAATTGGGAAAAAACTCAAAGGCCATCCTTTGGCCAGTGGACTAAAAAAAATGACTAGCAATCTTGCGTTGGAGAAGCTGACATGCACTGTTAAACATAAAAAAATAAAATAAAAATAAAAATCACAAGATTTTCTTAACCAGGTGGACCAGGCAATATTTTTTGATGTTTGAGCTTTTAAATCCTTGTTAGCGTCTTATTGTATTGTTCAGATGTCTTACATTTCAGCAACAATTAACAAATTCGTTTAACCAGCACACACTGGAAAGCTGTGAAATGCCATAGAAATATACACTAGATATTGCATACGGACCCTGAGCATGCATCAATAGCGCCGCCACATTTGTACAGTGCTCCCAGGACACAAGTCATTGTTCATTAGGTCAAACAAAACCCAATAAATATATTTTGGGGGTAAAAAAAAAAACTCTTCTAACTCTTGAAGAAGTAGTACATGAAGTAACAGACAGACCTCTGGGTTGGTTTTGTTGAAGACGTCGCCTCCTTCGATCACTTTCTCCATCACCTCGTCCTTCAGCTGAGCGTACTCTTCCTTGGTCAGCTGAATGGATTCCAGCGAGGCCTTGCAATTTCTGCAGTCTCCACTGAAACACAACACACATCCAAACCAATCATCCAATTACCATAGCCTTCATGACCTGCACATTTTATTAAAACAGATTAGTACCTGGGGGTAGCAAATGAAAACTTTCCTCTCCATCTTTGATCTGGTAAACTGTAGAGATTAAAAAAAATAAAACAAATCATGAAAATACACATATACTAACCATTTTATACAGTTATGAAAAACCACTTGAAAATCAGGGTTCGAGTAAAATGTTAAAGTCTGTGTGATGTCAAAAATTACAATGCTTATTTTGCTGGTGCACATTGTCATTCTTTAGTTCAATTTATCCGTGCAAGTCATTCATTCATTAATTCATTCATTCATTATCCTTTGGCTTACCTCTATTTCAGAGGCAGCCCCAGCGGAATGAACCGTCAACTATTCCGGCACATGTTTTACGCAGTGGAAGCCTTTCCAGCCGGCAACCCAGTACTGGAAAACACCCATACAGTCTCAATCACACACACACACACACTCATACACTACGGCCAATTTAGTTCATCCAATTCACCTATAGTGCATGTCTTTAGACTGTGGGGGAAACCGGAGCACCCGAAGGAAACCCACTCCAACACGGTGAGAACATGCAAACTCCACACAGAAACACCAACTGACCCAGCCAGCACTTGAACCAGTGACCTTCTTGCTGTGAGGCCTTAGTGCTACCACTGAGCCACCATTGTTTAATTTTTTGTTAACATAATTTTTTTTAAATAAATCTAGTTTTTTTGCAAATAAAATCTCCTATACTTAATGTAAAAATATGATTTCTGAAAACTACTAAAACCTCCAGTAATTTCCATAAATCATATTCTTTGCAATTGTACTCTTCAATGCAAAACGTAAAACATGATATCTCTAAAACATATGGCGTTATCTGTTTTTGCGAATAAACTTCATATACAGTTGAAGTCAGAATTATTCACCCCCCTTTGAACTTTTTTTTTTTTTTTTTCTTTTTTAAATATTTCCCAAATTATATTTAACAGAGCAAGGAAATGTTCACAGTATGTCTGATGATATTTTTTCTTCTGGAGAAAGTCTTATTTGTTTTATTTCGGCTAGATTAAAAGCAGCTTTTAATTTTTTAAAATCCATTTTAAGGTCAAAATTATTAACCCCTTTAAGCTATACTTTTTCCGATAGTCTACAGAACAAACCATCGTTATACAATAACTTGCCTAATTACCCTAACCTGCCTAGTTAATCTAATTAACCTAGTCAAACCTTTAAACGTTACTTTAAGCTGTATAGAAGTGTCATGAAAATATCTAGTCAAATATTATTTACTGTCATCATGACAAAGATAAAATAAATCAGTTATTAGAAATGAGTTATTAAAACTATTATGTTTAGAAATGTGTTGAAAAAAAATCTCTCAGTTACACAGAAATTGAGGAAAAAATAAACAGGGGGGCTAATAATTCTGACTTCAACTGTACATCCTGCTGCTGCTGTGTAAGAGGAGTCCATACTGTATAGACTGGAGTGTTATTAAATATTTGTGTCTCATACACTGTAATGTGCCACTTCGATATCTTTCCTCTTCATTAACTTTAAAGAGCAACTGCAGATCAGCTACTGGCATTTAAAAGAGCCAATTAAGTATTGTGGTAATCGCCACTGTAGGACTTATATTTATGTTGTTTGTCTTATTATCTGGGCATCTTCATCAGCAATCCATCCAAAACTACTATTATTTGTGCAGTTTACTCATTCTCCCAAGAGGTTTTCAGTACTGTCGCCTCACAGCAAGAAGGTCACTGGTTCAAGCCTCAGCTGGGTCAGTTGCATTTCTGTGTTGAGTTTGCATGTTCTCCCCGAGATCGCGTGGGTTTCCTCCGAGTGCTCCAGTTTCCCTTACAAGTCCAAAGACATGCGCTATGGGTGAATTGGGTACGGTAAATTGTCCGTAGTGTATGTGTGTGAATGAGTGTCTGGGTATTTGCTGGTGATGGGTGGAAGGGCATCTGCTGCATAAAGCATATGCTGGATAAGTTGGTGGGTCATTCCACTGTGGCGACCCCAGATTAATAAAGTGAAAGAAAATGAAAATGAATGAATGACTGTTTTCAGTTCTTCTGTAACTAGAAGAGTCCCACTTTAGGTCTTTTATACTTCTAAAGTTCCTCTGCATTTCCAGCTGCAGCACTGAGACTGAGAATGATTATGTGCTGAAGGCTCCACATTCTGTTCTTAAGGGCTGATATTTTATTCCATCTCATTTATCAAGCAAAGATGTTAAATGCCGAATTGTAGACTATACTGCCATTACATTTAAGCACTGACCACCTGCCAAATCAATTTTCTGTTCTGATTTCAAGCCTAGGTAAATATCTGAGAAAGCACCAATCAGAGGCCGCCCTTTTATAAAGTCATCATGTAGACTTACATTTTACAAGTATTTTACAGTATTTAAAAAAACAAGACACTAAAGTATTTTGATACAAAATATAAACCCATTTTCATAAACCCTATTAAATACAAATTACAAAATGCTATTTTGCATTTATAATATTTAAAATACTTGTATGATAAATACTGCCCATCCCTGGATGTGAAGGATGTGAAATTGTAAATTGATAAAATTAAATTGATTTTGTAAATAAATATAATTGTTTGAACATTGACAGAAACATTTTTGAGTATTTTTACACTATTACACAAAAAAAAACTTAGAAAGGGTTTAGCTATTGTGGTTGATATTTGCATGCAATTGCTGATTTACCTCTCAAACCAAGCTTTGATGGTTTCGATCAGTGGTTCCTCCGGGTAGATCTGATTGTCTCTCATATATAAGAGAACATCAAAGAGTTTCTCCTCGTGTCCTCGCTGACTGATCCCGCTCTGAAACAGGCACTGCCAGGTGTCCTGACCCGGCACCAGACCCAGTTCCAAAAGCTCATCATAAAGCATCCAGCTGGTCTCAGAATCACCATGCAGCACCGCTCCAGCAATAACATCTCCATAATTACGAGGAGATGGCAGGAGGGCCTTTTTCATATCCCGCAGCATGGAAATGGCCTCCCTCCAGCGATCAGTTTGACTGAAACCTTTAATAAACAGTGCTGATGCTCCGAGGTCCAGAGTCTTAAAGCAGGATTTCATAATGTCATAAGCGTCGAACATCTCAGAGTGATGCCTGGCCCTGACACAAATTGTGAGATACCTCAAAAGGATTTCATAAGACAGGGTGCCCTTGTCTTGGACCACAAATGACAGGAGAGATTTGGCGATGTTGACATCTATATCGGCCCTGACCAGCTTTTCCATCATCACCTTCTCGAAGAGCTCAGGTCTGGAGAAATCCTTTTTGAGATTTGTCCATTCTGATGGGGTCAGAGGACGATCAGGAAGGACCATATTTGGAGATTCTCTGGTTCTCACAGGTGTCTCATCTTCTGCATCCAACCCTGACTTCTGTTTTAAAAATTCAGCTCTTTTTCTGGCTGCTCCGGCACTGAATACTGAATGAGGGAATGCGGGTCTCGTTCTGGGAGTGAAGCCATTTTCTTTTGATGATTGTGCTTGTTTGTCTCTTTTAGTGGTGTAAAATCTTGTGTGTGGATTTATGATTAATCTGGCAGCATTAGTGATGTTATGCTGAGGTAAATCAGGCCTAAAATACAGGGGGTTGACAACCCATGTGCATAGATGCTTCATGCAGGTCCTTGAATTTGACATAGCTACAAAGCCCATTTTTTTCTCACAATACTGTATTTTTAAACTAATTTAATTGTAATTTATGGAAATTAATCACCTCAAACAAGTGCACAGGTTTATATAATTGACGTATTCTGTTTCAAATCCTCATTTTTGTTAAGTAATCATGTGTATATACATAAAAAATTACAGATATACATAACATTTAGCAATTCATCTGCGTTCAAATGTCCTTCTGTACTTAAAGCACACCGTCTTGAGCTCGTCACCGCTCAGGTATCGCATACTTTCTTTTAAACTCACATTTGTCGATAGAATAGGTGGTGATTTAAGACAACAAAATATCCAAACTTACAGTATCCGGTCAAAGTCATTGGTTTCTAAACAGAAAGCAAGTGCATGCGAAGTGAGCAGCCATTCATGTTCCACGGTGAAGTCGCGGTTAATGACATCACTCGCGCGACTGACTGTTTATATGTCAGAGATGTAAACAGTTGATCAACCGGGCTAGTCTGTTTAAACTTATTAATAATCGATAAATAGTCGTGTGTATACATCATTTAAAACATATTATGATCAAGTGTATTTAAGAATGGCAAACGACAAAACCGCACATTGGAAAGATTTACTGCGAAAAAGACTCGCCTCTGCGAAACCTGGTAAGATGATTGTTCGCTAATCAATAACTTAACTCTAGAGATCTAAAGCGAGATCAAATGTGTAAATGTGTACAAGTAATATATAATTTATATGTGTAAATAGAAATACCTCACTTAATTTAATACATTAAGAAGGATTTAGAATGGGAAATAAACCGTGTTTTACTATAGTAACTTTGCTGGCAAATTTGATGAAAATGTTGCAATATACTATACTTTAATATACTTTATTTCGATTTCAGCTGTTTATTAGATTCATACAATGGTATAGTTTGTTGTATTGAAACCATAGTTACCCAACCCATGTTGGATAGTTTTTGTTACGCAAAACCAGGTAGGAAATTTCATTTAAGTGTTTTATTTAATTAAATTTAGCATAATTAAAAACTTTAATTAGTATTTTGTATCAATAAAGATAATAAATAAATTATATATTAACATGAAATAAGATTAAAGTAATTAATCAAGCATTTCATTAATATATTCATTCATTCATTGAATTAAAAAAATTAATATTTTTTTATTTCTAAAGATGTTCATTCATTCATTCATTCATTCATACATTTTTTTTCAGCTTAGTCCCTTTATTAGTCTGTGGTCGCCACAGCTTAATGAACCGCCAACTTATCCAGCATATGTTTTACACAGCGGATGCCCTTCCAGCTGCAACCCAGTACTGGGAAACATCCATACACACTCATTCATGCAAATAAACTACGGGCAATTTACTGTATTCAATTCACCTAAAGCACATGTCTTTGGACTGTGGGGGAAACCAGAGCACCGGGAAAATGCAAACTCCACACAGAAATGCCAACTGGAACTCGAAGCAACCTGTGAGGTGACACCTTGTTGCCCTTTATTAATATAGATAAACACGAACAACTATAAACAAAGCAAGCAAACAAATAAATAAATAAAATTGGGTAATGTAATATTTGTAATAATTATAAACAAACTAATACAAATGTATGGTTCTCATAAATAATTTAAAATGTAATTAAAGCAAACAAAATGAGAAATAACACTTTGATTAGATAAATAAATATGAATTAATCAAAACTAAACAAAAATGTCAATTAACTTTTCAGATACATATGATATTATTTATTACAGGATAAATTGGGACTTAAAAGAGACTATGGCAAAAAACTTAATAAAATTTAACTTTACATCATAATCTATTTACAATTATATTATTTAATGGTATCAAGATAAATAAAAACTGCCTGATTTGATTGCCATAAGTTAACATTGTAGTTAGTGTAGTATTTTGTCCTTTTTAGATAAACATGAATTATGGAATTACTTGAAAATGTATTGCATAGGGGTGACACGGTGGCTCAGTAGTTAGCATGTTGCCTCACAGCACAAGAAGGTCACAGGTTCAGGTCCTGGCTTAAATAAACTGAATTGGCCGTAGTGTATGTGTGTAAATAAGTGTGTTTGGATGTTTCCCAGTACTAGGTAGCAGCTGGAAAGGCATCAGCTGTGTAAAACGGATGCTGGAAAAGTTGGCGGTTCATTCCACTGTGGTGACCCCTGATAAATAAAGGGACAAAGCCCTGAATTAATGTATTGCATAGTAGAATTTCATCCATAACTCGAATTTCCAAACATTTTACTATGAATGTGGACAAAATAATGACATTTTTGTGCTTTTTATCTAATTTAGTATAGAGGAGATTTGTACTGCGTGAGTAATTTTAATGTGTGGGTTCATATCTATCCTTATTTTGAACAGATGGCAGAACAGAGGAGGAGAAGAAAGCAGAGGAATCAGAATTGTTCAGCAAGTATTACACTGAATGGAAAGGGGGTGAAAAAGGAGAAGATGATTCATTTAAACACATCCCACGCTTCTACTACAGGGTGGGTTGATTATGGTCTGATCAACTGTGAGTGGTGGTGGAACATTATATTAAAAACCAGAACGTTACAATTACTATACGTCCGTGTGTCATAATCTGACCTATTGATGACACCGATAAAGCCTAGCTCTGGCCTTTGAAGATATTCGTTTAATGGCCATTTTTATGTTATTTTATTTATTATTATTATTACAGATTATAAGTAAGATACATCGTTTAGATGAAAGACAGAAATAAAACAAATGCATTTTATTAGTTTATATTATTATTATTTATTTAAGTGTTTTTTTTGTTTGTTTTTTTGTATATCTGTTTAAACAAATATATAAAACTATACATTTCCACAGAATCTTTGGTTTCTTCTTGATAAGCATGTAGATTATAACTAAGATAAATCTTTTAGATGAAAGACATGTATTATGTACAATGTATTATTTATATTATTTATTATTATTTTATTATTTTTATTGTTTTACTGTTTATTTTGTTTTATTTTATTTTTTATATAACAAAGTTAGATCTTTTAGACAAAAAACCAATAAAAATATATATTTATACAGAATCTTTGGTTTCTTCCTGATAAGCATGTAGATTATAACTAAGATAAATCTTTTAGATGAAAGACAGAAATAAAAAAAAATTTTCTTAATAAAATAATAAATAATAATAAAATAATAATTTTATTGTATTATTTTTATTATTTATTTTATTATTTTTATTGTTTTATTATTATTATTATTATTATTTTTATTTAATTTATTTGTTTTTTTTATTTATATTTTATTATTTTGTACATAGATTATAACAAAGATAAATAATTTTTTATGAAAAACATAAATAAAATAATAACTAAAAAACTAAATGGCCACATTATTACCTGTATTTAATTTTTTTTATTTATTTATTTATTTAACAGAATCTTTGGTTTCTTCTTGATAATTTACTGAAGCCTACCCAGACACACTGTCTAGTGTTTCTGAAGGTTATTAAAAAGTCAAAAATCTAAACTTCAGTCATAAATTCACCATAGTAGTGCGTTCTGGGTTTTCCTAAATAATTGTATACAGGTCTTACTATTTTACGTCCATGTAAAGCTACCTCTAATACTGATTGAAAGGCTCCAACAGGGATTTAAAATGTTGCAGCTAATGATGCCGGGATGCAGCTAATGATTCTTTTTTTCTATAATCGATTAACCAACCACTTTAATCGATCGATTAATCAGAGAAAGCTTTTTCCATTTTCTTTGAAGATTTTGTGTCTGAAATACAACAGAAGAGTAAAAAGTATTTTACGCACACACACACACTGATTAAACTCATCCTGTGGGATTTATAAGCTTTTTGAGAAAGTCACCAACGTCACCAACGTCCTCATATTTCACCTCCTTTTTGTAATACCTGTGTCATACCTATGTCATTATACAGATTTGTGTCCTGACATGTCACAAAAACACGTACACACACACACAAACTTCATTATTGACTATATTATGACTCTCTATATAAACTTCATTGCATTCAGCTCAATTTGCAGCTACTGCACTATATTCTAATTTTTTTTTACCAGAAATTACCTTAACTAATAATATAAATATGAGATGAAATTAAAACACGCTGCATATTGCTTAAATCAAATAAATATAACAAGCAAATAAATGTTATACAGACAGAAAGTGATGCATTATTTAAATTTTTTAAATGAAGCATAGATTACTACAAATTTGCTCGATTATTTAAATGATTCCAAAGCTGAATTGTCAACATCATTACTCCAGTGTTCAGTGTCACTTGATTGATTAGAAATCATATTTATTATCAATGTTAGAAAACTGCGTGATTGCGCTGCTTGGTATTTTTGTGGATGCGTTTAGATCAGGATTCTTTGTTGAATGCACACTTTGAAAGAATAACATTTAATATAATTAGAAGTCTTAACTCTAAACATTTAGTAACATCATAACATAATTCCTTACTGTCACCTTTTATACATTTAATCCATTCTTGTTTTTTAAGTAATACCTTTTATAAAGAATCGTCATATTTACTGACCCCAAACCTGTTTTGGTGTAAGCTTTACCCTTCTAATTTTCACTGTTGAATATTTCTCTTCAGCTTCCTGCAGAAGATGAAGTCTTAATGCAGAAACTCAGAGAAGAATCAAGGGCAGTGTTTCTCCAGAGAAAAAGCAGAGAACTACTGGACAATGAAGAGTTACAAGTAAGAGCGCTTATCATTTAGCTTGTGCCCCAAAGAAAACATTCTGCATTGACCTCATTAAATGTGTTTGCATTTTATTTTATTTTAGTATTCATTATTATTTACTTTATTATTTTTATTGTTTATTATTGTTATTATTTTATTTTATTATGTATATAATTTATTATGATTTATTTTATCATTTTTTGTTTTATTATTTATTTACTGTTTTTGTTTTGTTTTATTATTTATTTTCTTATTTTTATTGTTTTAATATTTATTTTTTGTTTTATTTTATTATTTATTTTCTTAATTTTATTGTTTTAATATTTATTTTTTGTTTTTGATTTATTATTTATGTTCTTATTTTTATTGTTTTAATATTTATTTTTTGTTGTTGTTTTATTTTATTATTTATATTATTTATTTTATTATTTTGTTGTTGTTGTTTTATTTTATTATGTATATTATTTATTATGATTTATTTTATTATTTTATTGTTTTATTATTTATTTACTGTTTTTGTTCTGTTTTAATATTTATTTTATTATTTTTATTGTTTTAATGTTTATTTATTGTTTTTGTTTTATTATTTATTTTATTATTTTTATTGTTTTATTATTTATTTTTTGTTGTTGTTTTATTTTATTATTTATATTATTTATTTTATTATTTTTTTGTTGTTGTTGTTTTATTTTATTATTTATATTATTTATTTTATTATTTATATTATTTATTTTATTATTTATATTATTTATTTTATTATTTTGTTGTTGTTGTTTATTTTATTATTTATATGATTTATTTTATTATTTTTATTGTTTTATTACTCATTTTTGTTGTTGTTTTATTTTATTGTTTATATTAATATTATTAATATTATTTTTTGGTTTTATTATTTATTGTTTTTGTTTTATTTTATTATTTATATTGATGTTATTTATATTATTATTTTATTGTTTTATTATTTACTTTATTTGTGTTTATTTTATTTTATATAACAAATATAACTAAGGTTAATCTTTTAGACAAAAAAATGAAATAAAAAAGTACCAAAATGGCCATATAATTACCTCTATTTAAATTTTTTTTCTACAGAATCTTTGGTTTCTTCTTGATAAGCATCAAGTCCCGCCCACGACCGGTGATGAAGCCATGATCAGTTATGAGAGTTTCCTAAAGGTTGGAGAAAAAGCAGGCACCAAATGCAAGTGAGTGTGTCAAAGGGAAGTGTATAGTCTCGGTTTCACTTGAAACCATAAGATGATACATTGTTCTAACTAATAGTCTATCTAATAGTTCTAATAGTATAATTTACAGTGAGCAATACCTCGTGACTAACTAAAATATTTGTTTTACCTTCATTCAGGCTTTTCTTCACCGCCAAAGTCTACGCCAAACTCCTTCATAATGATCCATATGGGAGGATATCAATTATGCAGTTCTTCAACTATGTCATGAGAAAAGGTAGTTATACAATTTGTGCTTAAATGACGTTTAATTATGCAGATTTATTTGACTTTGACACAGTAACACAGATGAATCACATGTGTATCTGCATTTTTTACTCTGGTAGTATGGCTGCACCAGACAAGGATTGGTTTAAGTCTCTATGATGTTGCCGGTCAGGGTTATCTGCGTGAGTCTGTAAGTAACCTGATTATATTCTTTCAAACACATTTAAAACAAATTACTCACAATATCATGTCTGGAGAAAAGCTGCTTTACAGGCTGATCACACCAAACATGCTTCTTGCTAGAGGTTTGGATTTTTTTAAAATCGCGGAGAGTTTTAATCGCCTGCTGCACCTCAGGTTTTTAGTGTTGTGCTCTGTGTCAAGACAACAACGGAGACTTTTAAAGATGGAGGAGAGACTAGTGGTGGCTGTTTCGAGTTACCTGGAGCTGTATAACTTTACAAGTTGTGAATATCACAATATTACTAAAAAGCAGCAGGCCTGCTTATTATTACATTACCCAATTTAATTTATTCGTATGCTTTGGTTATAGTAGTTTGTGTTTATTTATATCAATAAAACGCTTGATCATTTACTTTAATCTTAATTCATTTGATTAAATACTTTATTTATTACCATAAATAGAGATGACAGGTAATGTTGCCTAGTGACATAAAAACACAGCACACTTCTTTTTTTCTAGTCAACAAAAAGAGTCAGTGCAGCGCTCAGTGCATTTGGTGGGATCGGACCCTAAAGGGCCGTAAGATTCTATTTGAAAAGATTATTGTTTTGTTTACCGGGTGTACTAGAATTTCTTAAGGGCATAGTTCACCAAAAATGAAAATTTCACAATTTTTTCACTCTCAAGTGGTTTCAAACTTTTACGAATTTCCTTTTTTTGTTGACCACAAAATATTTTTTATAGAATATTGGAAACTGGTGGCCATTGACATAAAAATAAACTGTCCCTTTAAGATTCTTTAGTGTTCAAACACACACACACACACACACACACACACACACACACACACACATATATATATATATATATATACAGTTAAAGTCAGAATTATTAGCCCCCCTTTGAATTTTTTTCCCTTTTCTAATAATTTTCCAAATGATGTTTAACAGAGCAAGGAAATTTTCACAGTATGTCTGATAATATTTTTTCTTTTGGAAAAAGCCTTATTTGTTTTATTTCGGCTAGAATAAAAGCAGTTTTTAAAAACTATTTTAAGGTCAAAATTATTAGCCCCTTTAAGCTATATATTTTTTTCCGATCTACAGTCTACAGAACAAACCATCATTATACAATACCTTGCATAATTACCCTAACCTGCCTAGTTATAACCTAATTAACCTACTTAAGGCTTTAAATGTCACTTTAAGCTGTATAGAAGTGTCTTGAGAAATATCTAGTCAAATATTATTTACTGTCATCGTGGCAAAGATAAAATAAATCAGTTATTAAAAATGAGTTATTAAAACTATTATGTCTAGAAATGTGTTTGAAAAAAAATCTTCTCTCTGTTAAACAGAAATTGGGGAAAAAAATAAACAGGGGGCTAATAATTACTCCAATAATCACTTCAACTAATTTATTTATTTATTTTTCTACAGGATTTGGAGAACTACATCCTAGAATTAATTCCTACACTCCCTCAACTGGATGGCCTTGAGAAATCCTTCTACTCGTTTTATGTTTGCACTGCTGTCCGCAAGTTCTTCTTCTTCCTTGATCCTCTACACACTGGTAATTGTCCTGTGGTCATGCTGTTTTTATCTTTTTAATTCGGATGTTGCCTTTTCATTTACATCACAGCACCTGCAGAAACTATTCAGTGTGGGAACCTGCAGAAATCACTCAGTGTCATGTTATTCTGTCATTCTCTAACCATTCTGTCCTGTTAATGAATGTACACTATGACCACTGGCATTTGCATATAATTACAAATTACAAATGTTTGCTTGTGTTGCAACCAGTAGGCCATTGTTTATTTATTTACTTCCCACTTTTTTGTGTTGTTCTATCTATTCATAATTTTATGAAAAGAATCATTCTAATGTTTTGTCCTCAATCTACAGGGAAAATCAAAATTCAGGACATCTTGGCTTGCAGTTTCTTGGATGACCTGCTTGAGGTAGAGCACAGATTCTCACTCTATCACCAATTTAATATCCATCCACCCACCCACCTACCCATCCATCCATCCATCCATCCATCCATCCATCCATCCATCCATCCATCTATCTATCTATCTATCTATCTATCTATCTATCTATCTATCTATCTATCTATCTATCTATCTATCTATCTATCTATAATCTGCCATCCATCCATCCATCCATCCATCCATCCATCCATCCATCCATCCATCCATCCATCCATCCATCCATCCATCCATCCATCCATCCATCCATCTATCTATCTATCTATCTATCTATCTATCTATCTATCTATCTATCTATCTATCTATCTATCTATCTATCTATCTATCTATCTATCTATCTATAATCTGCCATCCATCCATCCATCCATCCATCCATCCATCCATCCATCCATCCATCCATCCATCCATCTATCTATCTATCTATCTATCTATCTATCTCACTCTATCACCAATTTAATATCCATCCATCTATCTATCTATCTATCTATCTATCTATCTATCTATCTATCTATCTATCTATCTATCTATCCATCCATCCATCCATCCATCCATCCATCCATCCATCCATCCATCCATCCATCCATCCATCCATCCATCCATCCATCCATCCATCCATCCATCCATCCATCCATCTATCTCACTCTATCACCAATTTAATATCCATCCATCCATCCATCCATCCATCCATCCATCCATCCATCCATCCATCCATCCATCTATCTATCTATCTATCTATCTATCTATCTATCTATCTATCTATCTATCTATCTATCTATCTATCTATCTATCTATCTATCTATCTATCTATCTATCTATCTATCTATCTATCTATCTCACTCTATCACCAATTTAATATCCATCCATCCATCCATCCATCCATCCATCCATCCATCCATCCATCTATCTATAATCTGCCATCCATCCATCCATCCATCCATCCATCCATCCATCCATCCATCCATCCATCCATCCATCCATCCATCCATCCATCCATCCATCCATCCATCCATCTATCTATCTATCTATCTATCTATCTATCTATCTATCTATCTATCTATCTATCTATCTATCTATCTATAATCTGCCATCCATCCATCCATCCATCCATCCATCCATCCATCCATCCATCCATCCATCTATCTATCTATCTATTTATCTATCTCACTCTATCACCAATTTAATATCCATCCATCTATCTATCTATCTATCTATCTATCTATCTATCTATCTATCTATCCATCCATCCATCCATCCATCCATCCATCCATCCATCCATCCATCCATCCATCCATCCATCCATCCATCCATCCATCCATCCATCCATCTATCTATCTATCTATCTATCTCACTCTATCACCAATTTAATATCCATCCATCCATCCATCCATCCATCCATCTATCTATAATCTGCCATCCATCCATCCATCCATCCATCCATCCATCCATCCATCCATCCATCCATCCATCCATCCATCCATCCATCCATCTATCTATCTATCTATCTATCTATCTATCTATCTATCTATCTATCTATCTATCTATCTATCTATCTATCTATCTATCTATCTATC
Organism: Danio aesculapii; assembly: GCF_903798145.1. Lineage (NCBI taxonomy): Eukaryota > Metazoa > Chordata > Actinopteri > Cypriniformes > Danionidae > Danio > Danio aesculapii. The sequence goes on along the minus strand of NC_079451.1, from coordinate 40,095,616 downwards.
TATCTATCTATCTATAATCTGCCAGCCATCCATCCGTCCATCCGTCCGTCTATCTATCTATCTATCTGAAACTAATAATTATTTGATACTTTTTTATTTAAGAAAGAAAAAAATAACAAAGTGATTATAGGAAACACAATGTCAAATCACAATACATTTGACATTTGATACTTAGTCCATTTTCCAATACTTTTTTGAATGAACCTAATAATGTTTATACAATTTTTAGCTTCGAGACGAAGAGCTGTCAAAGGAAAGTCAGGAGTCCAACTGGTTCTCTGCACCTTCTGCTCTTCGAGTTTACGGTAGGCATGCAAAACACACTTAAAGAGACAGTTCATCAAAAATGAAAATTCTCTCACCGTTTACTCACTCTTCGCAAACCTGTTTGAGTTTCTTTCTTCTGTTGAATGCAAAAGAAGATGTTTCGCAAAATGGTGAAAATCGGTAGATGTTGATTTACGTAGTTTTTTTTTATGTAGTATGGAGATCAGTGACTACCGGTCTCATTTGAGGGTAATTAAATATATCATTGTTTAGGTGACTGTTTATTCAGTCAGTGTTACAGTTGATGTCTGAATTATTAGCCCCCCTGTATTTATTTTCCCCCAATTTCTATTTAACGGAAAGACGATTTTTTTCAACACATTTCTAAACATAATAGATTTAATAACTTATTTCTAATAACTGATTTATTTTATCTTTGCCATGATGACAGTAAATAATATTTCACTAGATGTTTTTGAAGACACTAGTTTTCAGCTGCAGTTTAAGTGCAGTTTAAAGGCTTAACTAGGGTAATTATGCAAGTTAGGGTAATTAGGCAAATCGTTGTATATTGATGGTTTGTTCTGTAGACAATCAAAAAAAATATTGCTTAAGAGGTCTAATAATTTTGACCTTAAAATGTTTTTTGTTTTTTGACCTTAAAATTTTGACCTTAAAATGCTTTTATTCTAGCCGAAATAAAACAAATAAGACTTTCTCCAGAAGAAAAAATATTATAAGAAATACTGTGAAAAATTCCTTGCTCTGTTAAACATCATTGGGCTACTAATTTGAACTTCAACTGTATATTTATAAAATCTCATATGTTAATCTTCATATTTCCGGTATACAGGTCAATACCTCAACCTGGATAAGGACCATAATGGGATGCTCAGTAAGGAAGAGCTGTCTCGCTATGGCACTGGAACACTGACTGGTGTTTTTCTCGACCGCGTCTACCAAGAATGCTTAACCTATGATGGTGAAATGGTATGACTAAATTAACACTTTGTATTAGATACACCCGGTGCTCAGCATAAATAAGTACACCCCTCACATATCTCTCGTTTAAATTCATATTTTCTATTTTTACAATAATATATTTGTGTAGATACATTAGATTAGTCAGCACCAAAGCCAAAACTGCAACTAATCTAACAAAAACACTTAAGATCACAGTCCAAAAATTAGTATGTTGGAGGAAAATATTCAATCAAATTATAATAAAAAGGAAAAAATCAAGAGAAACTTAAAAAAAATCAAATTTTGTTGAAATTTTGTAGTTTTTAATTATTTTTATTTTATTTTAAAGTATTATCTTTTTATTTCTTAAGATGTTAGGTGACCAAACTCTTATTTTATTGGATGTAACTGTTTAATAAAATAGTGTTGTTTAAATGGCCCAATAT
>NC_079451.1:40028940-40088940 GCF_903798145.1 Danio aesculapii | reverse complement strand
GAAACTATACCCGGATGATGGAAGCTTTTAGCGGTGCTTTGGACTGAGCTGAGCCCAGTTTGATGAGCTGTTGCCTGGTGTCAGGATTTCCCCTTGGGACACCAACAACAGGCACTACATCATAACGAAGTCCCTTTAAGGCAAGTCATTTCACTCGGCCGCTATCTTTGAAATGCCTCTCAGGCAGTATGCTGAAGCATTCCGTCTGAATGGGGAAACATCAGATTCTTCAAAACTGTTTGCCAAGCTTACGATTACGATACAGATATAGAATCACCAAAACATCAACTAAACAACAACCTAAACATCAACTTTCTCATAAGTTTCATTTCTAAACGTCCAAATCAAACAAAATCTGTATATTTTTTAGGTTGCCCAAGCCAATGCGCATGTGCATTCCAAAGGAACAAGATCACAACACCAGCCTCATTTATGGCTGTTCTACACATCATCATCCTCTGGATAATGATCGACTGACCGTGTTGCTCTTCTGAAGTAATTCACTTCTTGAACTTGATGGCAAATCTCAGAAATAACCCAGACTCTTTGTCATGTTCGTTTCATACAGATTACAGAACCAAAAAACTTTTGTTTTCAAGTGCACTTGGTTCATTTAAAAGTAGAGGTTTCAAGCATTATCTGGATATATTTCTTCGCTAATGCATTTGTTGACCACCAAACTGTCGTAAAAGTGCACGTCTGCTCCGTTTAACATGGCGTGAATGTCCACTGAAGTTCAAATTATCCAACTCGAGCGATTAGCGCGTCAAACACTAAACACTGCACCGCTTCATTCCCACGAATTGCGCCGCAGGACGTCTATTCGCGTCTTTGCATTGACTTAACATGTAAATCACTCATACTTGGCCCTTCATCCAGGTCTGGTGTGAACACACCATTAGGCTTTGATCCAAAATATTTTGGTGACTGTTGCTTTAAATTCAAATGAGGTTGTGCTCTTTTCAAAAGAGGGCGGAGTTACAAACGCTTATGCTTTAGCATAGTGGCAGATTTAAAACAGAACTAAGGATGCCTGCTTCCCGCTCAAGGCTGTTTATGCTAATGAGGGAGAAATTATCACTAATGGGCGGAGCTTTCCCCTTCTGATGACATGTACAAAGGAATAATGTCAGTCAAAGTGTTTCTGCACACTGGTTTCATCAAACGTGATTATTAAAAATAGAATTAACTATTTTTTACCATTAGAGGCTGATTATATTTGCACACTGTTGCCACACAACTGTGCTTTAACCCCTTATAAAAGTGATTTTTACATAATAGGTCCCCTTTAAGACTAATCTGACAGCATCTTTATCTAGATTGATTGACAATAGTCATGCAGTTGTTGTAGTGTTAGCAGGTTTTAAAGTGTTTACAATTGTTGTACAGTGAATTGTTGTATTGACTAAGAGATGTTTTTATGTATGGCTTCATAAAACAATTATTCAAATAGTTCTGCGTTCAAAAGCAGAGCCATTGTCAGCTATGCAGAAACGACAGGTTACCTTCATGTTCAACTTCATGAGATTCGTCCCACAAAAAAGAAATCTAGCACGCCTTTAGTCTACAGTAAATATGGTGGAAGCATGAAACACGCTCTGGTTTTTAGGAGGGAATCGGTGCAGGCACTTTATTCGCAGCATCAGGGGTGGCATGGGATTCCTGCTCCAGTTCAAAGGTCACGTTCACAAAAGACGCAGTGGCTTCTGGTTGCTCCGTCTTTGGTTGTTGGTTCTCCTGATTGTGTTGCTCATCAAAACGTCGCTCTGCTTCTTCAGAGAGACGGTTCTCCTCTTCTTCTTCATCCTCCTGCGGATTACACATGATTAGGGGCCAAAGCCTCATGTAGTATTAGTAACTAACGTTAGCGATTTAGCATCGATATCGCAATGTGTGCAGTCGCAATAGTCACATCGAAGGATCTGCAATGTTGAATTGGGATTATAGTTGACCAGGAGCCATGGTTCAGATGATGATGATGATGAAATTTTTTATAATGCCATGTCAGCATCAAAGGCTATTTTCATGGCAAGAGCATTTCATTAATAAATATACAATTAAAAACAACAAACAAATGCATACACTAATTAGATACCATTTTTAACGTTAATACATGATAAAAATTCTAAACTTTTAGCCACGAATCAGAACATGAGATTTGTGGAGTCACTGAAGATTTTTACCATAATGAAGCAAACATTTATAATTTGCATGCGCCTTTAAGGCCTGTGACTGTATGAGCATGTCATATGAGAGTTTAAATCATTCAGGCACAAGTAGTTGTACCGTTTGTAGCACTAAACTTATTTTAATTAACTATACAATGAAGACTATGCTGTACTTTTTTACATTTGATTATTCAATTTTTGAACCTGAATTTGTACTCAATAGAGCTATTTAAACTGTATTCATGTTGCAATGTATTGCAGAAAAACAAAGCATCACAATATCCGATTTTTTTTAATATTGTGCTGACATATTAGTCACTGTGCATACAGTTGAAGTCAGAAATATTAGCCCCCCTGTTTATTTTTGTCCCCAATTTCTGTTTAACGGAGAGAAGATTTTTTTTTTTCAGCACATTTCTAAACATAATAGTTTTAGTAACTCATTTCTAATAACTGATTTATTTTATCTTTGCCATGATGACAGTAAATAATATTTGACTAGATATTTATGTTTATATATATTTATATTTAATAATTCTGACTTCAACTGTATATTAAAGATGATAAAGGTCTTTAAATCATTAAAAGAAATTATATGTCGGCGCCAGTGGTGTAGTGGTTAGTGCGTCAACACATGCGCTCACGGCGACCCGAGTTCGATTTCGCCTCGTGGTTCTATGCCGTTCCTTCCCCTCCCTCTGCTCCCCATGCTTTCCTGTCAATACTCTCTACTGTCCTATACAATAAAGGTGTACCCCCCCACCCCCCCCCCCCCCCCCCCCCCCCCCCAAAACAAAATTTAAGTAAAAGCATAATACAGTGTAATTTTATATATACTACTTAATGTATTATTTTATATATATAAAGTACTAATTAATGAACTGGTATACAAACCTCCTTCTTCATCCTGTAGTATTCATCAATCGCATACTGATATTTTGGTGTTGTGATTCCCAGCAACGACGCCATTTTCTCTCCAAGATAGTCGCAAACTGAAACATATTGGTTGAATTATTCATTTTCGACTATTTATGCAGTGCCAAATGTGACAGACTGGAAAAAGTTTCATTACCTGAGACGGTCGAGGTCGCCACTCTCCACATTTGAAACCAAAAATATGGACCCCAGGTCAACTTGGACTACAAAGATGCAAGATGAAAACTGTTTATGAGCATACAGTAGGATAAAACTGAAAATGCATTAAAATTTACTAATCTGATGCCACTCACCGGATCCACTGTACTTAGACTGTTCTTTTTCTCAACTACTTCCTCCTCCTCCTCTTCATCAGTACTGAATTCCTCCATTGTTTCACCGCTTGCAAAGTAAATTGTTCTGCGGGGAATCTTTGGCTGTTTTTTTCCCAGATCTCCAAGTTCCACATTTTCAAACTCTTTCACCACAGCTGAAGTCTAAACAAGCAGATTAGTGTTATATAGTGCGCAACATTTGATGTAGTTTAAAAAGGTTTTTTAAGACAAGAATAGATTTTGTTGAATAGTTTTAGTTTAATATTTAGTTATAGTCTAACTTTGACCAAAGGTTTTGATCCACTTCAAATGTTTACTACTGTAGACAGATAGCCAGACAGAAAGACATGCAGATAGACTGTATATTAAGCTATTGTATATTAGATTGTACTATTTTATAGTTATAAAATATTGTTGTTATAATATCATTATTATATACATTAGGGCTGTACAATATTGGAAAAACTGACATTGCGATATTTTGTTTTACTGCAATATATATTGCGATATGAAAACAATTTCAGCAGATGGCTTGAATAACTCTATTTGTGGAAAATCATTCATTAAGATTGATTTGATTGATTTTGTAAGGGTGTGAATCATGTATAAAAATTAAATTGCAAGAATAATTACACTAGAGCAAAGAAAAAAGTAAATAAACAGTTCTTTATGGTTTTCTGGAGAGTCAAACAGTATTCAAATACAGAAATTTAGTAATGTAAAATAACACTGTATAATCTTCATTGTATTAATAAATCAGTAATATTTTTTTTATTAAAGTTACAAATGTTCTGTTATTGGCTCGAATGTTTTACACTTTCTTGAAATGCCTTTAAAACACATGCAAATGATAAACTTTCACTCTGTTATGGTTATACGCTGCAATGACTTGCAAATCTCATGTGTACCCAATTGTTGATCAACTATAATCCCAACTTAACATTGCATATCTTGCAATGTGACTATTGCGGACACACACATTTCGATAACGATATACTGTATTAAGCAGCCCAATATACATTTTAAATAATTGTATAGAGATACAGTAAAAGTCAGAATTATTGGCTCCCCTGAATTATTATCCCCAATTTCTGTTTAACGGGGAGATGATTTTTTTTTAACACATTTCTGAACATAATAGTTTTAATAACTCATTTCTAATAACTGATTTATTTTATCTGTGCCATGATGACAGTCAATAATATTTGACTAGATATTTTCAAGACACTTCTATACAGCTTAAAGTGACATTTAAAGGCTTAACTAGGTTAATTAGGTTAACTAGGCAGGTTAGGGGAATTAGGCAAGTTATTGTATAATGATGGTTTGTTCTTTAGACTATTGAAAAAAATATTGCTTAAAGGGGTAATAATTTTGACCTTAAAATGGTTTTTAAAAAATTAAAAACTGCTTTTATTCTAGCTGAAATTAAACAAATAAGACTTTCTCCAGAAGAAAAAATATTATCAGACATTCTGTGAAAATTTCCTTGCTCTGTTAAATTTGGGAAATATTTAAAAAAGAAAAAAAAAAATCAAAGGGGGACTAATAATTGTGATTTTAACTGTAGATACTACTGTAGATGGATGGATGGATGGATGGATGCATTTGTAATTCATCTTTATGTTATTTATGTTATTATTATCGTATAGAAAGATAGATAGCTAGACAGATAGAAATAAACTTTTATATACTTATATATATATATATTTGTTTTTACTTTTTGTATAATATTTGGTTATTTAAAATAAATTGTACATGAAGAAAAAGAAAAGCGTGGAGATACATAAACTTATAATTTACACTGTTAAATACTTCTATAATGTAACATCATTGTACAGATAGAAGAAAAAATAAATGAAAAAAATGACATTTGCTTGTTCAAACTACGTATTTAAAATTAGCTGAAACAACATAAATCTTGAGTTTTTTGTGATTATTTTATATGCAATCCACTTAAATTTGCTAACTTAATCGATTTGTATTGAGACAATATGAATGCATTGTGCGGAACCCTGCTTTTTTTTTTTTTTTTTTTTTTACAGTGTTTGAGATTAACATAGATAGATAGATAGATAGATAGATAGATAGATAGATAGATAGATAGATAGATAGATAGATAGATAGATAGATAGATAGATAGATAAACAGACAGATAAACAGACAGACAGACAGACAGACTTTAAAACTGTACAGATAGATAAACATGTAATTTATATATTATAGAAAAACATAACAAGAGCTATAATTTATTGTTATATTGTAATACATAAAACCCTTAAACAACGTAATGTGGTGTTTATAAATAAGCATAACAGGTTTCCTCGCTAGACAAAGATGTTACGAACAAGGAAGTAGAATGACACCTCTCGACTGTGGTCTGGATCAAAATAGAGTACGAATATGAGCGGCAAGTTAATTACTACTAGTAGAAATGTCTTTACCTTCTCTGTGTCCATTGTTTGTCCTAGAGACACGTTGACGTTTGTGAGGTACAGTGACAGTTCAGCCATGTCTTCTCCTGCCTTTTCTGTTGCTTTCTTCGAGCTCTTCCTCCTAGAAACGCCAACCCGGAAGTGGCGTCATATGTAAACAGTCTCGTGTAAATAAGTCGCTGGATTGTATTTCTTTAGAATACGCGAACACGCAGATAAAATTTATAAGTCGTTGTCATTAATACAAATTAACATCAAGAGAAGTTTTATTCGAAGCTGTTAAATGAGAATGTTTACTTTACGTTTAATTTTATTAGCTATTACTACTACAAACAAACAAAAAATCAGTAAAAACATGGTAATCATAAATGAAGCTTAGTTTGCTCTACTAATCATAGATTTTTTAAGGTATATGTTGTCAAACTTTAAATATACTGATGGTAATCTGTCAAAAAACGTTTAAAAGTTTTACTTTTTATTAAACAAAAATTCAATGCAAATTTAAAAGCTAGGGGGAGATATGAACAATATTCATTCATTTTCCTTCAGCTTTGTCCCTTTATTCGTCACCACAGCGGAATGAACCACCAACTTATCCAACATATGTTTTACACAAGCGGATGCCCTTCCAGCTGCAACCCAATACTGGAAAACACCCATACACACTCATTCACACACATACACTACGGCCAATTTAGTATATTCAATTCCCCTATAGAGCATGTCTTTGGACTGAGGGTAAAACAGAGCACCTAGTGGAAACCCACGAGAACATGGGGAGAACATGCAAACTCCACACAGGAATGCCAACTGACCCAGCCGGAGCTCGAACCAGCAACCTTCCTGCTGTGAGGTGACAGTGCTAACCACTGAGCCACCGTGTCACCGTAAATGCTAATCAGTCAGCCAAAAAATATGTTTACAAGATTTACTATGATTAAAGCATGGTTTATTTCTGTCAGGGGTAGCTACACTGATCTTGTTGTTTTAGAAGTACAGTAATAAAAGTAACAAATATGATGTTATTTCTGTCTTATAAACTTTCTTATTCACTGAAGTATTTGCATCACAACATCAGCATCGAGCTCACCGTAGTTCGTTATACTGTAATAATTGTTTTAATAATTGAAATAGTTTCTCTGTTTGCAGATTATGTTTTTACATTATTAACCAATGATTTTGTCACCAGATTTTGTTACACTCTTCTTACTGTTGAACTCTGCCTAGTATTTTTCATAATTCTAATTACTTGTTTTAATAATGTACTCCTGTCAGCCACCCTATTAATAAAGAAAAGTTAAATAATGTAACGTATAAACATTGGGGATTGTAGTGTTCCAGTGTTCCAGTTTGACTTTTTGGCCTAAAACAAGTTTTGCGATATTGTATTATGGGCTTAGCGTCATCATGTGTGCTTCTTTTTTCTTTAAGCTTTTCTTTCTTTTATCCTTTAATGTGTTCATATTATTATGTACAATAATAACAACTCTTAAACTATAATAGGGTAATTTATAGCTCTGTCAGATTATGCTTGCCAACATGAGACTCATTTTGTGATTAATCTTTGACAAAGATTTCACACACGAAATAATTATCATGACCTCACCCAGATCAAGGTAAATCATAAAAAGAATGGCTGTATTTCGTCTGCAACTCTAGTAAAACGTGTTTGTATTGTTTTTGTAATGCTTATAAGTGAGATCATGCACCACCCTTTTCCATATGTGGTTTCATGCATATATTTTCCTTTTTTCCTTATGCATTTTGTAACACTTTTACCAAGACACTGTAACTCTGAAGAATGAGGACAAGAACAACCTTTTTTTCTTTTTTTCTTTTACAGAACTGCTGACTGAAATTTCTTTGGAGAGCCTCAAAATGCCAAAACTCTCTTTTGGCTTCATTATTTTTTAGGAGTGCTGCTTACAAGTAATTATTATTATTTTTTTTAGAGTCAGACTATTATATATATATATATATATATATATATATATATATATATATATATATATATATATATATATATATATATATATATATATATATGGAGGTGGAGGTTAGTTCTGCAACGCAATGGTAAATTTGTTGTTAACTACTCTTTAATCCATATTTTTATGGGTTTATCTGTAGCTTAGTAAACTACGACTAATTTGATTCTTCTCAGGTCTCCACAAGTTCTTTTCCATATGTGACCCTGGACCACAAAACCAGCCTTCTATTGCATGTATGTATGTGACAATAGCCCCAAATACACTGTATGGGTCAAAATGATGAGTTTTGAGTTTATACTCAACATCATTAAAATATTAATTAAACATCATGTTCCAAGAAGACTTTGTAAATTCACATCCATGAATATAAAAAATCTAAAATTTTGTATAGTAATGTGCACTGCTAAGAATATAATTTGGACAATTTTAAAGGTGATTTTATCAATATTTAAGTTTTTATCATATCTTTACAAAGCATATATCAATGAACGCTTATTTGTTCAGCTTTCAGATGATTTTCAAGAATCTACATTTTCAAAACTTGGCCAAATATTATAATATCCTAACAAAGTATACATCAAAGAAAGCTTATTTATAGCTTATTATTCATTTATTGAGCTTTTATTCTGCTTTAACACAGTAAAAGCACTAAAAAAATAAAGATGAATTGAATTATTCAGCTTTCAGATGATTTTCAAGATTCTACATTGTCAAATCTCGTCCAAATATTATCATATCCTAATGAAGTATACATCAATGGAAAACGTATTTATTCAGCTTTCAGATAATGCAAGAATCTAACTTTCCAAACGTGGACACTTATCGCTGTTTTTGTGGTCAGGGTCACCTATTTCCAAGTGCACTCCAGCGCCATCGTTCTACGTGTCGGTGTATGGCAAAAATAAGGCATTTTCGGAGTGAACCACCGCAACCGCTTAATTGCATGAAACTATACTACACAAATACACAGTAATATTAAAACTATAACACATTAGTTTTATCCAACAGTTTGTACGATTCAGTATAAACAATTCACATCTCAATGCCGTTCAGCATCCACAACATTACATCCTGACAAATATCCCGCTGCCCCCTATCGGGAAGACGAGAGTGGAATAGTCCAGTAGTATTGAAAGCAAAGCCCATGATCGCGCAGTTGTTTGTTTTCACTCAGCGCAGTAAGCAGGGCGGAGAGGAGAAGAGGAGAGGCACGGGGTTGTGTAACGGTTAACGTTTTTTAATTAATCTTCACTGCATTTTTCCCACCCTCCTGCCATGGCTCTGTGCAGTAGCGTCGGAGCCTTGGCGTTACCCAGCGAGCTTATCGTCCACATATTCTCCTTCCTGTCAGACCGAGACAAGCTCCGGGCCTCGGCCGTATGCACCCGCTGGAGGGAGTGTCTCTTCTACCCCGCGCTGTGGACGGAGCTCAAGCTGCGCATCGGCGGGGGAACCAACGGCGGCGGCTCTGGATCCGACCATACCCCGCGGCTGGAGTTCCTCATGCGCAAATTCGGTTCATTCGTGCGGGAGCTGCAGCTGGAGTTCGCCCCGGTGGACGGCTACTTAAGCCCGCTGCAGCACGGAGTGGACGCCGTCGAGAGCGACCCGCAGTTCGCCAAAGATGCGATGGTGACATATTTGGATCAGGTGTTGTGTGTGCTCGGCAGTCTGCGTAATAACAGGTAAGCTATATGGAGCTGGGACACGATTATTTTTTGCATGCGTCGGTGTTGTTAACGTTACACCTCCGTTTCTGGCTCTGCTTTGCTTACATTTAATCAGCACCAGCAGCCATAAACAAACCCTGCGCATTACGTAACGCTCGTGTCTGAAGCATCGCATGGCTGCCTGCTTTTGTGCATAACAGAACTGCGATCAGCTCATAACCAGTTGACATTTCAGTTGCTTTAAGTAATATTGCTGTATTTATTTTAATCAGTAGGCAATATTGAAGTGACTTGTATCTGTCTCAGCGTCACTAACACATATTGTTATTGTCATGAGTGACAAGCAACTTATTCACTGATGTTCCATTGAGTTGTGTTTAGATGTTAAGTTTATAACGTTTTCTCATTAAACCAGTGAGAATCCGTTCATATAAAGTTTAAAGTTTTTGTTGTTTAACTTTTAATCATGTTAAGTAGTTATGGTGTGTATATATTTCAACACTTAGTACAGCTTTTGTAGATTCTAGTACCTATTGTCTAATATTTATACTGTACCAGTTCTTACTGATGGCTTTTTTTAAACGTGGTTCTTATAATTGCTTACTTGTCACATGCAGTTGGTTAAAATAGCCCATTTATAGTTGCATTTAAAAAGCTAACTAATAAGCTTAGTACTAGAACTATATTAAGGTGCTTTGACACAATCTACATTGTAAAAGGGCCATATAAATAAACATGAATTGAATTAAATAGTTGGTAGCTGTCTCTCTCTGTCTGTAAATCCATAGGTAAATAGAGAGATGGGTACCTGAATTGGCTGATGGGTGGATAAGTGGTAGACTGGAATGAAGATTGGTAGATAGTGGTATACATGGATGGATAGATAGATTGTCGTGTAAGTAGGTTGTAGGTATAGGATGAAAATCAATTTCAAGATTTACTGGGGTTTGGAAAAGTCAAGGTATTAAAACCCCCCCAAAATATTTTGTTATACCATTTCTAAGGTATATGTAAAGGTTTTTTAAGTGTTTTTTAAGTTGTTGGATGGATGGATTGGTGGTATACTGGAACAGAGTAGATAGTTTGATACATGGATGGGTAAATCGATATTTAGGTGGGTAGATGGATAAAGTTCTGGATATAGGGGTAGATCAATAGGTTAATGGATGGTTGGTTGGTTGGTAGATACAAATTAAGATAAGAAGATGGGTAGATAGTTGGATGTGTGGATTGGTATGTAGGTAGATGGATGGTAGGTAGTTAGTAAGATGATGTGATCGATGGTTAGATACTGTAGATATGCAGATGGCTATTCAGTGACAGTTTGTAGCTTGTTACCTGTTACAATGTGAACTTGACTCTACTGAGTGACTATTTTCTAGCAACACATGATAGTTGAATTTAATATTTGCTAGTTCATTTGAAAATATTCTGGCAAGTTTCATAGGAAAAACAAGCACTTGTAATACAAATGGACACTAGGACTTTCTAAAGAGTCGGTGTTAAAACCGCTGGCTGAACTCCAACAAGTCTTACTGCGTTGTTAATTCTAACTGAATCTTTAAAATCTTACAAAACCATGTTTAAACAAGACCGGCTTTGTGTTTCATGCTCTTCATAGATGTTTCCTGATGCTGATTGTAACCTGCTGTTCTATTTATGTACAACAGTAAAGCACTAGAAGGACACCTAGCGCAGCACTTGCAGTTTAAACAATAGGCTATAGTTTGAAAAGTGAAAAGAGCTGAATATTGTCTGTCTGATGTAGTCGGAGTTAGTTGGTTGCCTCTCTGTAGAATTTAACCATTTAATGTGGTTACATTTTCACACAGTCATCATTTATGAGTAATATCATTCAAGAAAATCATACAAAAAACAATCATGATAAAAAAGAAAGAAACTTAACTTTGAAAACTCTGCATGTTAGATTATGAGATTAGGATTTTTATCAGTTGACTTCCTGTAGTTTGCAAGATATGAGACTGATAGATTCACCTTTCCCTCTTCAGAAACCTCCAGAAGCTGAGTCTGTATGGGGACACATGCATTCTTCAGGATGATGGCATTTTGGACAGCGCTTACCTCAGCCAGGTCGACCAAGGGGGCAAGAAAATGAAAGAGTATGTTTTAATTTTACCTTTCACCCACATAAGCAGATTACCAGATCTTATGCCATGTTTTGGTGCACTCTCTTACATCACGTCCCATAAGTATGTACATTTGAGTGTGTAACAAGAGTATGCTACATTTGGGACATACTACTTCCTCATTAATAGACCGTTATGTTGCTTAGTTACATCAAAGAGCATAGAATCACTAAGAGGCGACACTCTGTTGCTATTTGGGAAACAGCCACTAGATGCCGCTAGTGTCATGCTGCCGCCATTTTGGAATGAAAATTTCAATAGAACAACAGCACAGATAACTAACATTAGACAGAATGAATTAAAATATTGAGTTAAATATGAGTTAAAATGAGTACATCCCCTTTGAAAAGTAACATTTTAAAACAATATCCCAATGAAAACAGACAGTTTCCAAACTGTTGACAAGACTAAGTTTAATAAATCTGATATCTAAAATATCTGTTTCACATATGACAAAAAAGTAAGGTTAACAAAATAACTAAATTACTGTTTTTTTTGTTTGTTTTCTTTTACTTAAATTAGGGTGAAGCAAAAATGAGTATACACAAAAAAACAACAAAAACTAAATTATCTGGTAGTTTGTATGGCCTCCATGGTTTTTAATGACAGCATTAAAAATCATGTGTATATATATATATATATATATATATATATATATATATATATATATATATATATATATATATATATATATATATATATATATATATATATATATATATATATATATATTTGGAGAAAATGTTTTTAGATAACTTTATTAGTCTTTTTTTTTAACAGACAACACTGGAAAAAATACTATGTACTATTATAATATAATACTTCAACAAAAAGTACGGTTAATCTGTTATCAACATCCCATTTTGAAAGTCATGCTAATTTAATTTAACATGTCAGTATTAATATGTATTATGTCAGTGTGTAAACTATTAAATTAAAGTAATTTAAAGTAATTTCACCTAAAAGTGACAGTTTCAAGGAAACAAGTATGGTTAACATATTAAACAATAAGTCTGTAAAATCAACTATTAAAAGTGCTGATAATCACCAGTGTATGATTGTAAGTTTTGTATTGTCGTCTTTCAGGTTGTATTTCGGCTTTGATGCTTTTAAACGAATAAAATAAAAATCAAAGCAGCTGCTTGCCATCGCGACAGCAATAAGATCCAAAGGTCGGCCGATCGCTTTCACTCCAGAATGGAGTAATCGCTGGGCGATGCTGTTGCAATGGAACGTTCTATTGAGTGTCGCCTCTTGATTCTAAGCTCTTTGTTTACATCATGCCCTGTCAATCATCTCGCCACATCATCCACATTCATTTTTATATTTAATTTCTTACCATATTGGAGATGCAGCAACAAGGTAATCAGGAAAAATCTCCTCAGGTTTTTGTATAATTATTTAGGTCAATGATCAAACACATCTTTATAAGTCCACAGTGTTGTTGCCGATTAAACATACAGAATAACATAACATAAAATAAATATAATCCAGAAGGTTAGACATTAATTAAGAATCATTCAAATATTTTTACCTATGCCACCCATACCCTGTCCACTTAACTGTCAGTCTTAATGGCCAATGTTTGTAGTTTAACACTTTTTACTTGTGTTTGTAGTTCTTATCAAATTTACATTCACATGGGCAATAATAGCCCGATTAAACTTCAAATTTCTACATGAAATAGTAGACCATCTGGGTAACTTTAGAATACTCATTTCTAGGGCTGCACAACAAATCGGATTTGCAATATCCATATCGCAAGGAGGTGTAATTAATTAAATGAGTTTTCTGTGCCAGGCATGTATATTCTGTATGCATGGGTTGTTTATCCAAATCTGACCATCAGATGAGGCCTTTGCTTTCTTTATGCAACACCTTTCCAGTAGGCACTGTTAGCTGAACTATAAGCTGAAAATAAATACTAATGCTAGGAGACACAAGAGGAAAATGACAACAGCCAATAAGAATCTGAATTTACGTCGAAGTTTTCAGTCATTCGTGGTGTTTTCAAGTCTACGTGTTTGCACCTTGACATACATAAATATGATATATTTTTACATTTCTGATAAATTAGCATTTTGCAAGTTACTTGTATCGTACGGATTATTGTTTTTGAATACTATTTAGTAGTGTTGTCTCAATACTGGAATTTCGTGTTCTTAAACACTGTTGATTGGCCATTGTGTTCACATGCTCAACAGAAATGACTGTGATTGGCCGTGAAGGTCATCAGTCCACAGCACTTCATCGATATTTA
The DNA here is from genome assembly GCF_903798145.1 of Danio aesculapii. NCBI lineage: Eukaryota > Metazoa > Chordata > Actinopteri > Cypriniformes > Danionidae > Danio > Danio aesculapii. Next base: position 40,075,019 of record NC_079451.1, on the reverse strand, counting down.
TCGAGCGCAAACACAGATACACGGACACTATAGCATTTCAAAGCCACAAAGATCAATTGATCCATCAGCAGATCGTTTGCATGTCAGCTCATAGACAGACTAGCTGATCTTCCCTGCTTTGAAACGCTCTAGTGTCTCTGTATCTGTGTTTGCGCTCAATAAACATTAGTGAAGTGCAGAACTGTTGACCAGAAGGTCATCGATAAACTGATACCCTTCATGTCCAATCACTATCATTTCTGTTGAGCACGTTAACACAATGGCCGGTCATCTGTGTTTAAGTAGACGCTCAAATTGACTATTTTAAAATTTCACTACCAAAATTCCAGTATCGTGATAATACTACTGTTTTGGGTGGATGGTATGCGAAATGGGATGCAGCATTACAGTCCAATGTAATGTGTACATCTTCGTCTGATTATTTTAGGATCCAGCAACTCTTCGAAGAAATCCTGTCCAACAGCCGGCAGATGAAGTGGCTGTCGTGTGCATTCATGCTGGGTGTGGTAACCCCCTGCTCTCTGGCCTCCCTCTCCAACCCCAGCACCAGCTCCCTGCAGCACCTCAGCCTGATGGACAACCAGCTGCCCAGCCTGATCTCCACCCTGGAGCTTGAGCGCCTCTCTCACCTGCACTCTCTGTCTTTAGACTTCTGCGACTTCACCTCAGACATGTGCCGTCTGCTGGCTTGTGGTGACCGAGCACCGCTCCACCGCCTCTCCCTCCTGCTCAATGGCGCTGCTCTGGATGTCAAGCCTTTGAATGGTACTGCGGCTGAGGATGACTGGAAATCTCTGGTCCGCCGCAGCACCAACCTGCGCGTCTACATCATGGGGATGGACGTGTGCAGCCAGGATCTTCTGCGCGTGCTGAAGCCTAGCGTTCCTCTGGAACGCATCCACCTGGACAGCTATAGCACGCTGGTGACGGATGGGGTCATTGAGCTGATCTCGCAGCAGTACCACAAAACCCTCACTCACTTCATCCTGATGAGGGATGATGCTGGATTTCCAGACCTCAGCGTCAACCGCAACGAGGACCCGCTGGTTCTGCTCACCTGGCGCTGTCTGCACCTCACTGTCTTGATTATCCATGGTAAGGAGACGTTTTAATATCTTTTTGATGGTAATTGAAACATGGGACAACCCCCTTCAGCCACAAATAAAAAAACTTGAGTATTTTAAAACCAAGCATGGTAATGAATTTCTGTTCCCTCACAGGCTACACAGTGTGGTCCCACAACCTAGTGGCCATCTCTCGTCTGCGTGGCTCCAACCTCAAAGTCCTGGAGGTGTCCGAAGAGAGCATTGACTTTGACCCGGACCAGTCGGTGTACATCGAGGGCGACCCCGTCCACAATCTGGTCAAGGAGGTGTCTCTGGGCCTGGGCCGCGTCTGGCATCCCTCCATGGACAACAGCGTAGTCCTGAACGAACCCACTCAGCACTTCCACCGCGAGATGCAGAGTTTCAGCGCGGGCATGTAGATGCACCAAACGCCCTCTCTAACCCTGTGCTTGGTGATCTTTCACTAAATGGGCCCTTCTCATTTTATTTTGCCCCCCTTTCATTACTTTCTGATTTTTTTTTTTTGTTTTTGTAGTGTGAATTTAATCCTTTGTATGTGCTGTGTTTAATCAGTATTAGCTCTATATTTATATCTATATCTATATATCCTGCTTATTACTAGGAAAATATAGTTGGCTATTGGTTTAGTAGCTAATTGAGTGAATGGTAGAGAGGGGCTTTTATACAGCTAGCTTGTACAGTGAGTTGTTCATTCTCTCGCTTTTGTCTGTTTGTTGGTTTCCCCCTTAGAAAGTGTGGAGTTACCTCAAACTCTCAGTTGATCCTCTTTGGCTTCTGCAAGGACGAAATCCCATGTTCACCGTTGACCTTTTTATAGGGAGATTAGTCTTCCAGCCAAGGGACAGGGCTGATCCACAGCAGTTACGACCCTTCCTCTTTGTTCATCCGTGTGTGATTGTTATTCTGAAGTGAGGATTGGTGGAAACGACGTGTTCGGGACGTAGATCCCGCTGGTTTTTCTCAACCTGGAAGTAGACGCGCCTCTGCTGGTGAAACCAATCGTAGAGGTTTCAGTCTGGTGTTTGACACCTGCATGCTGACCGCCCTGCAGCACAATATCTGGGCCCAGCCATAGGTGTTTTGTTCTTGTTTTCTTGTGTCTTTTTTGTTTTGTTTTAAAAAATCCTTCCCGTCTGTCTCAGGTAGGCAAAAGTTACATGACAAGGAAGATGAAGATGACGGTTATATTTTGGTGAGAGTGAAAACAATCAGCTTTTCCTTCAGTTTTAATTGTTCTTCTTGAGTCACAGTTGCCTTGAACTCCCCCTTACTTCATCATCAATGTGTTTCTGGCCTCAGATCCAATCGCAAAGTGTGTCCGCTGAAAAACGAAGGCTCGTAATCGAAGGCCGAACGCGATTGAATCCGGGCCATGGGGTTTATTATTTCATCTGTTAAAACATTAGATGGCGGGAGACAGACAGACGTTTGCTTGTTCCATATCTCAGGATTCCTGCACTTGCGGTACTTTTTCCAGTTGAAAGCTTTTGTTGAAGCTTCGTTCAAAGGGTTGGCGTGCTCGATGGGCAAGGTTTTTGGAGCTCTTCCAAAAGAAAGCGCTTAAGAAGTTGCCGGTTTTTATTTTCTTCCTGTGTCTAATTATCCATAGTTTAGCATTTGAAGTTCTCGTGTGTTGTTCTTTGATTTTACATATTGTCTGTTTGCTTTATTTTTTTAAGAAAAAGAGTCAGTCGAAGGAAGTCGTGGTTGCTTGCGTAGCTGAAGTAAGTGAATGTCAAACTAAAGCCTTCATAAAAAAAGCGGCAGCGCTTTTGCTCTGCAGAATCCCCTCTTTCTTGAGCATATCTTTATTTCACGTGCTCGAACAACGAAGCGAATCATCAAAGAGCGGAGTGCTTTTTAAAACCGTTAAGTTGCCTCGTTAACTGTTACTCTGTCAGGCCTCAGAACTTCCTGTTTTTTGGCGGTATCGACTACCCGAAGCCAATGCAGGTTCGAAACGGAAGCCATCGCCCCAATCTTTTTCGGAAGATCTGCGCTTTTGACAAAAACAGCCAAAGCAAGCCTTTGCAGCATGAAAACGATCTCTATATGCAAGCTAATCAAGTGAGGGGTGACCTTATGATCTTGTGAGGATTTATTATTATTATTATTATTATTATTTGTGGTCCAAAAAGATTTGAAGCAGTTAACCAATGAGATCGAACAACTCTTGGCACGTGCACAAAGGGTTGACGTGATTCGACACCTTAGAAATGCGAAGCAGAGATCCAGCTTGACTAAATGTTGACAAGTTTACAACCTATTGTGGGACCCATGTCAACATTGGTGAAAACGGCAGGTTTCCGTAGTTGGTGGCACAGAACGCAAAAAGGGCGGCTTCAGATCTGTAAAACTTGCTCCCTTTTTGAATAAACCACGGATTGAATATGCTGTTTTCAGGTGCGTTGACATTGGTGCCAAACTTGCTGTAACGAACATGTCAGAATGCTCTTAAATGTGTGCCAGTAGTGGGATTCTGTTTATTCTCTCTCTTCTTTGTTTATTTAGAAACGTTCTACTTAGTACCAGCACCAAAAAACAAAACGAGTGTGTTCTTAATTCGGAGCTTGTACGTTGGTTTTTCCTGAAGGACTAGAGATGGCGTAGAACGACAGCGTACGACACGTTACAAATGGCGAAAGCATTCATACCGTGCCTAAAACCCACAATAGCTTTCATTTCAAGCCTATGTCATTCGTACGTTCCTGGTCGACAAAGCGTTACAAAGACAAAAACCGTCAGTGTTTCTCATTTTTCTTTGCAATCTTACGTGTGCATGCGAATGTGTCATGTAATCGTTGATAACGTGCATACATCAGAGAAGGAGGTGTGTGTTCAGTATAAAGCGTACCACTTCCTCAGCAGTGAACAGGAAACAGCCATTCTCAGGGTTATTGTTAGACGTGTGGAGGAAATTAAACGAGTCCAATAGCTCAGGCCTCTCACCATGAAAGTTTGCATTAATGAAGAATCTTCTCAACAAAATCACTGGATTGAACTTCTGTCAGCTGCCAAAGATAACGGTGATACGACTCTCTTTCATTCTTTCGAAGTGCCCGCATGCTGGCAGAGGGCAGGGCCAATGGCTGATGGGCCGAGATGTACTACTACTATCGTATTACGACAACTACTATTAGATAAATGTACTAACGGAGGGAGGGAGGGGTGGTTGGACTTGAGTGGTGGTCCGCAGCTGTGCTGTGGCTTTGGTCAACATAATAACGTTAGATCTCTCTTACAATGCACCTGTTTCACTGTGAAGAGTGAATGTAATTTAACTATTGAAAATCAAGGTTGGTTCTATCAGACCTATAAGCTGCTATGAGACGTGTTAGGAACATTCCACTGGGGAGTTAAAAACTAAAATGGCCAAATGTCTGCATGAAATGAATTATTTTTTTACTCTCTTCTTCTTTTCTGTTTGGTCGGGGCAGGGGTGGGATCCTGGAATCAGCGTTCGACTGGTCCTGCTATGAAATTCTTGAGCCATGTAGGTTTTTAATCTCGATCGATTTGGCCAGTCGGTTGTTACAACTCAGTCGGATCCCAGTTTCTTTCTTTTAATTTCTTTTTTGTTTTCCCAAAACAACAACAACAGCATTATATGCATTTCACAATCTCGTAGTAAGGAGAACGAGGGCTGCTATGACCCCATCTGAGAAGGTCAGTGTTTTACAGCTTTTTTCCGAGAGCTACCTTACTGATGATCAACCTCACGCCAGCCTTTGGTTAAAACTAACAGTCCGAGTTTCTAATGCAGGTCCAATCTCGGATTTCATCGTCAAAAAAAGAGAGAAAACTATGCAAACGGAATGCATACGATCCAACGGCTCTTGTTTTGTTTTCTTTGGCTTTTTCTTTTCGTTTTCTGTCACTCAAACGGAAACAACCTAACTTGCAATGATACTTGGCCTTATTATTGTTATTATTATTGTTTTAAGATCTTGATTCTTCGGAAGCCAACTCAGTTTCAGGGGCGACCGTGGGTTACAGACATGGTCTCTATGAGACTGGCCAGAAGGCCCCAGTTATAAGTGGTACGAATGTTGTGCATTTGTTTAAAATCAGGACAGTTTGCAATAAAGAAGTGGCCATCATGGGGCACCAGCAGTGCTAAGACCACGCTGCTACCTTATAAACTTAATGGGGAGTTAAATATGATGACAACATAAACCTGCATATGCGTATATATACATATATCAACGTATATACTTTTATGCAACACATGTCCGGGTTCTATTTAAGAACATTGAGATAAAAAAAGTTTATAAGCGTTGTTGTTTTGCAAAAATGGTTTTACCATCTTAAATGTTTAATATTTGGGCAGGTGTGTTCTGTCTACTTTTTTGTCTCCGGTGAGCACACAGCATTGGATTTTATATGTACATCTGCAAACAGGAAGTACTCTGGCACAGGTGTGAACATGCCAGGTGGGAAGATTTTAATGAGAAAAAAGTGATCTCGAGGTTCCACGATAAAAGAAGGAAAACCTTTGGAAAAAACTTAACTGACAGATATTGGGTAAACCAGCCGAATGTTGATTTGAATTAATGTTGAACGAATGCATTTTCTTTTAATCGGTAAAATAAAAGCATAAAAAAACTACAACATCGTCTCTGTGTGCCTTTCTTTCATACACTTCTGATCCGCAGTGTGGCTTGTTTATTATATTGGGTGCCTGAATGAACCAGCCTGATCTCACGAGAAAACGTAAGTATTTTACGTTTTGTCAGTTTAGTGGCTAATTCGTACGAATTTGTACGAGTTCATTCGTACAAAATTGTACGATTTTTAAAAAGGAGGCGTGGCACCTAACCCCACCCCTAAACCCAACCGTCATTGGGGGATGAGCAAATCGTACGAAATCGTACGAATTAGATCATACGAATTAGCCACTAAGTCAAAAAGTTACGAATTGCCGTGAGATTGTGTTGGAATGAACAGTATAATGCGCTTCTCACTCTTTTTGAACACTTGATATATGGCAAATATGCAATCTCTTATTATTTTCTATATTGAGCGATAAGGATATATATTTCGATATAAGTTGTTAATACTTGATTTTAACATTTATTGTGTATGGCCATATACCCAAAGCTCTTCACAATCATAAGGATCTCTACACACCACTACTAAGTGTGCAGCATCCACTTGGATGATGCGATGGCTGCTACAGGACAACGACAGCAGTACGCTCACCACACACCAGCTATTGGTGGAGTGGAGAAACAGTGATAGAGCTATATAGTATATGCACAGCTAGTGTTTTTCAGCCAATGATAAACCTCTGGTAAAAGCTTAATTAGACTATTTTCAATGTCATAAGGTTCCTTTTACAGCATCAGTGTTGTAATGTATTTACAAAACATTCAGTTAAACAGACTTAAGCATTCATTTAGTTTAAGAGTAAAACGAGATGAAAGACCGTGTAACCACTAGCACTGTCTGGAACAGAAGGCGAGCGCAGAAACTCCATTGAAATTCTGTGGTAAAATGAACTCCTATTTTAAAGACATGGCTGGGGGAAATGTAATTTAATGCAGTGCTTCTTGTCGGCTCTGAGATCCTCTTTATATCGTATCTCTATCAGGCAGTAAAGATCACTGATTTATAAAGAAATCAGACCTTAAACATGGCAGTTTTATAATGGAAATACTGTTCACGGGGAGCGATGAGGCTGGCAGGCTGAAATTAAAAGTCCAAGGGCCAGGACAGTGGGGTTACACCCCTACTCTTTACAATATTTGCTATGGGGTTTTTAATGACCACACAGAGTCTGGACCTCAGTTTAACGTCTCATCTGAAAGACGGATAAAAGGCCTACTTCATTTGGCTTATTTTAACCACAATTAATCTACTGATGCAATGAAACAGCAAATGTGCCCAATATTGAAATGTCTTTATACAAATCTAGCTCCATATATAACCCCGCTGGTCCTACACCACCCAACCTACTCCGAGCTGAAATCAAACCGCCGACTCTTTTGAGTGGGAGTCAGTTGCTCTAACAATGAGACTAAAGACCATAGTGTCTGTCGCCAGATCACCTTTAATATTTTAATATTAGAGGTCAGAGGTGTGAGGTTTACCTGCACAGCACTTCACTAGCCAGCCTCTGTTACGATATTATCCAGAGCTGTACTATATAGTTACTATTTGCGGAGACCATAGAAATTAATGGGATTTGCTCTAGACTATCTTTAATGAATAATCTTTTTTTTTAATCATAAATTTAAATATCCTTTATTGTTTTTACATGATTGTGGCAATTGGGATCTGTTATTCGTACCTCGCTTAAATGATCTAAGATAATTTGACAATCTTTTAATCTTGATAACTGATCTCTGGCTAATTTGGTTCTTCAAACAAGTTCGCGAATCAGATTAAAATGTCGTCTGGATGAACTGATCTGAGATCGCTGCGTGTGTTATGAAGGACTGAACGATCGATCTTCGAAATCATGATCAGCAATGGAACGACTGGCTGACGGCAGAGCAGCGTAATGACATCCTCTGATTAATATTCAATTATCCGTGAGAGCAAAATTATATAAATTTAATAGTAAACGGTTTGTTATATATGAGATGTTCCACATTTATTGTGGGCTGCATACTTTACACTTTCATGTGTCATAAGTATTTAGCAATTTATTTAGTTTTACAGTTAGAGCGGATTTTCTTTATTATAATAACCATAGTAGTATAATAGTGGCCGGTTCCTTAATCGGTGTAAAGATTAACTGATGTTTAAATTAATTTTGCATCACAAAAGCATTTGGATATTGGTAAAGGTGTCTGCAACTTTTGCAAAGCATCAATTCACCGTCAGATTAGCATGTTCATGACTGCATAAATATATTACTCCTTTTAAAAAAAGTCGCACATTGTGCATGTCTATTATAATATACAAATTGTACTAAAGCGATCCTACGCGTTTGTGTCTAAAAAAATTCAATAAATTATACATTTTCTTTGAACCACCAGGTGACACTCTTAGTACTTTTATTTTGCAGAGATTTTGTAAGTTTTAATAATAATAATAATAATATATATATATATATATATATATATATATATATATATATATATATATATATATATATATATATATATATATATATATAGTTAAAAATGATATTTATTTTTGTCCCAAGTGTATATAACTACTACTGTAGAAAAATATCAGAATCCAGTACATACTTTCAGTCTTATCTTTGCTTGAACTGACCCGATTTTGTTGTTATGATTATACGCATTATTACGGAGACATGTTAATATACAGCTGTCAATCAATTCGGTGAGTGGGGGGACCGCACTCCTACATCAAGTTGTGGTCGTTCTCAAAACTGCTCCAATTGGTCCACCGTTTTTATGTTGTTAAATAATATGACGATCTATACACAATATGAAGGTCTATACACTACCTACACATATGTCTGTCCAAACAGCTTGAAAAGTAGATTTTTTACCATATGTGCCCTTTAATAACTGTGATGGTTGGGTTTAGATTTAGGGAAAGTGTCGACGTTAATAACTGTGATGGTTGGGTTTTGGTTTAGGGAAAGTGTCGACGTTAATAACTGTGATGGTTGGGTTTAGGTTCAGGGAAAGTGTCGATGTTATTAACTGTGATGGTTGGGTTTAGGTTTAGGGAAAGTGTCGACGTTAATAACTGTGATGGTTGGGTTTAGGTTTAGGGAAAGTGTAGACGTTAATAACTGATGGTTGGGTTTAGGTTTAGGAAAGGTTAACATGGCCCCATAACGTCAAGTTACGACCCCTAAGGCACCTTCATGTTACGCTCCTGTCTTACAGTCCACAGACAGACACTACTCCTTCGAACAGAGATTTTTTAGAACCACACTCGAAAGCATAGGGTAAGAAAATTTCCCAAAATACACCAGCCACAACGGCAGGATAGCTGCACCCGGAGGTCGGGAGATGCACAAATTAGTATTTCTTTGTCAATATTATGAAATTTTTACAACAAACAAACATATATTAATATATTTATTTAATATATTCAAAACCATGTTCGTGTTTTACCTCCATGCTTTAAAAAAATGCTAAAATAAAAAACGAAAAATTTCTCTATCTATAATCCATAATAACTCCTGTACAGCAGTCCCACAACATTCAGACACTAGAATACCCTGTCAGAAAAGTCTAGTGGCTGGGAATGAGCTTTTTATAGTGTGTGGTATAATGTTAATGTTGTTTTTGGTGTGTTTACATAGATGAATATGGCCACTATGGTGTAAATGCACAGTATAGTTACGATCTTATTGCCACATTATATCGTCATGATAACATAATATATGCCTTCAGTGATGTCCTGAAGATAAATACCAAAAAGCAGTCGCGATCGTCTGATCTCATATGAAGAAAGATCTCACAATGATATGTGATGACCTGTGCAGGTGCTGTAGTGCCATCCCATTTCTTAGGGGTAAATTTTGAAGCCCTTCCCCTTAACACCTGGTTTTAAGGGCCAAGGGGAAGGGGTAGGGGTAGAAAAATAGAAACGGGATTGGGCCTTCCTGTCAACCTACTGTCTTGTCAAATAAAGGCAAAAATAAATCTTTAAAAAACAAACAAACAAACAAACAAAAATGTAATCCAGTTCCATTTTCAGTTGCGGCTTTATTATTAACGTACATAATTTCATCAGACCACATATTAAGGCATGAGCTGTTATTTGAGAAACTATAAATATATATACGCTACATGGACGGTTCTCTGTGTTCTCAGTTGTTGGATTTATTAGTTAGCAAGAGTCTTGTTTCAATGACATCCTATTCACAATATATACTTCTTAGACATCCTATATATACACGATTTGACAAACATGAGGACCTTTCATCAACTAAAAAAAAAGCATAATAACATCACAAACCTGAGCATCTAGCAGTCTTGTTGACTTTATAAGTTAACTACAGGTTTATTAAAATAACAAAAGGCTGCACACTTCTGCTGTTCCTGAAAAACAGACGTCAGCTTCCTCCATTTACTCACCATGCTTACACTCTTAAAGGGACAGTTCACCCAAAAATGACAATTTACTCCAACCTTATTTCCTCTTACGATATTTTAATAGGATATGTTGAAAACTGGTCTACACTGACACCCATAATAGGAAAAAAAAACACTACTAATCTAGTCAATGGCTACCAGAACATTCTTCAAAATATCTCCTGTGAAAAGAAACTCAATCAGGAACAATTGAATGGTGGGTAAATGACAGAACGCTCATTTCTGAGTGAACTATCCCTTTAGGTGAGAGCCCAGAGTGTAATCACGAGACTGCTGTGGCTTCATGAAGCAGCCCTGAGCATGTCAACAGGAAGTGGTTTGCAGTCTGCAGGAAGTCGTGTTCAGATGGTGTCGTGAGGAGCCGGTGGCTGGTCTGGTGGCTGTTCGCTGCCGGGTGGAGAGGGTCTGGGTGGAGGTCCGTGGGTGAAGCTGTCGGATGGGGCTCTGGGTGGCAGGAAGCCCATGTGTTGAGGGAACGGCACTGGAGCTCGGGGAAACATTCCTGGAGGAAGCGGCCCGCGCACTGGAGGACACACATGATCGTATCGTTATCAGTCTGTGCAAGTTAATTAGCTAGATTATTTTATTATTGTAATATGTGTTGTAAAAGTTAAAGGGGTCTTATTACGCCCTTTTTACAAGATGTAAAGTCTCTGATGTCACTAGAATATGTAAGTTTCAGCTCAAAATACCACACAAATAAATTTTTATGCCTCTTTGAAACTGACCCTTTGATCCAAATAGCTTTAAATTCAAGTGCGATTGTGCTCCCAGCCTTTTTTAAAAAGCAAATATAGTGTGAAAACTCTAATGGCAGACGGCTGCTTCTCACTCAGGGCTGTTTATGCTAATGACAGAGATATCGTCACTAATGGGTGGGCTTTCCCTCTGCGATGCCATGTACGAAAGGAAAATGATTATAAAAAATCTAATTATTTCATTTTTACAACAATAAAAATCAGTCCAAGGCACTCGAAAAATGAGGAAAATTTAAAAATCCTTTATTCACATGGCTAAACCTTAAAAAAAACATACATGTTTCGGCAAGGAGTTCCATTGGTGAATAAAGGATTTTTAAATTTTCCTCATTTTTCGAGTGCCTTGGACTGATTTTTGTTGTTTTTTTAGTGAATCCCTTACCCAAAGAGCACCGACCAAATATTTGTGCTACCCCTAAGCGCTTTTTGTTTGTTTTTGGATTAACATTTCAGGTTTCCCTTTAGATGCTGGTTATATTCACACACTGTTGCCACACAAATGTGTTTAAACCCCTTATAAAAGTGATTTTTGAATAACAGGTCCCCTTTAATACATGTAATAATAAAACAATCCTTACTACTTAAAGTACCTTACTCTTGTGATAATAATAATTACAATACAATTAAAAAGTAATAATGGTTTATAAATTTTAACTAAACATAATAAATGAGACTCTGAAATGATGCCATTTCTATTTTCCATAAATCTTCAAAATAATAATAAATGAAACAGGAAACCACGTAGATTAATCAGACAAAATTCTGTACAACAATTCAATTCATACATGGACAGTGTAAAATAATAATAAGACTACCTGAAATTCCTATAAATAGAAATATACTTTAAATATAATCTATAAGGAAAGAATGTATTATTAGAAATCTTTAAATAGCCAAGACCTATCTTAAAATACTAATAATGATAATAATAAAAATAACAACAAATTATTCATTATATTTAATAATAAATAATATCTGATAATTTAATTTAATAATTTATTGCAGGGATTTTAATGATGAATTCTCAGCTTCATTACTCCACACGAGTCACACGAATCCTTCAGAAATCACTCTAATATGAATTATTATTATTAATGGTAATAGTAATAAAAGCAATAATGAGAAATAATTTTACTTGAAACTACATACAACAAGAAAGCAGTTGTTTAAAAATGTAACCAATTTAAACACCCAAATTTATATGTTATAGCAAAATATTAAATACAAATTTTAAAAAAGAGGAAAAATCAAGAGAAGCAAAAAATTGAAACATTTAGTTGAAATTTTGTTGGTTGCAATATTTTGCTTGAATTTAATTGTATTATCTTTCAATTTCTAAATATATTTGGTGACTAAAATATTATTTTAATAAATATATCTGTTTATTAAATCTGTTTTGTTTAAATGCACCAAAATACATTGACTATATTCACTGAGAAATGGATACAAATTTTTATTTTTAATATGCAGTGTTCTCAGTTATGCTGAGCACTGTATATAAACGGGACTAATGATAGAGAACCTTTTTTCCCTCTCAGTAGTTCCATAAGTTTTATTGTTATTGATATTATTGCAATATTACTGCAATAAGTACCAAATTACTGTATATCAAGTCAATATCACAAATTTAATATCAGTACATATCACAAGCTTCAACTGTTTAATGATACTACCTCAATTTCTTACAAATAAATAACACTTAAAGTTATATATAAATATGTCAATTTAAAGATACTTAATATAAAAACCCAAGTAGTGAACACCTACAACTAAAATATGTAATAATAAACAGAAGTGTAATGATAATAAATGATTCATAATTCATTCATTGATTTTCTTTTTGGCTTAGTCCTTTTATTAATCAGGGATCACCACAGCGAAATCAACCGCCAACTTATCCAGCATATGTTTTACGCAGCTTCCAGGCACAACCTGGAAGAACATGCAAACTCCACACAGAAATGCCAAATGACCCAGTTGGGGCTCAATCCAGCGACCTTCTTGCTGTGAGGCGATTGCGCTACCCACTGCGCCTCCGTGACGCCTGATTCATAATTATATGAGAAATAATAATAACAACTTAAAGTATAATTATAGCCAATAATATTATCTTTTTTAAATATTTATATCTTTCCTTGCTAAGTATAATAGGTAGTGATTGATTTACTAAAATGTTTCATGACAGAAGTTTGTAATTTGCTTTCAATGCACTTTCACTTGATATTTGCATCATTAAACAACTGAATCAACATAAGTGGAGGAAGAAGTTCACTTACTGCCCATAGGGAGAACAGGAGGCCCACGAGGAGGAAAGAAATCCGGAGGTCCAAAAGGGCCCCTGTGTGGAAAATGTGGATCCCTTGGGTCCATCGACGGAGGCATTGACATTAATGGAGGCCCGGGAGGAGGAAGAGGTCCCATTCGAGAATCTGGATCAGGCGGCAGCCTCATATCACCAGGGACCTGTACAACACACACATACAGTTGAAGTCAGAATTATTAGCCCCCCTGTTTATTTTTTCCCCCAATTTCTGTTTAACAGAGAGAAGATTTTTTTTTTCAATACCATTTCTAAACATAATAGTTTTAATAACTCATTTCTTATAACTGATTTATTTTATCTGTGCCATGATGACAGTGAATAAAATTTGACTAGATATTTTTCAAGACACTTCTATACAGCTTAAAGTGACATTTAAAGACTTAATTAGGTTAATTAGGTTAACTAGGCAGGTTAGGGTAATTAGGCAAGTTACTGTATAATGATGGTTTGTTCTGTAGACTATCGAAAAAAATATAGCTTTAAGTGGCTAATAATTTTGTCCTTAAAATGGTTCATAAAAAAATTTAAAACTGCTTTTATTCCAGCCGAAATAAAACAAATAAGACTTTCTCAAAAAGAAAAAATATTATCAGACATACTGTGAAAATTTCTTTGCTCTGTTAAACATCATTTGGTAAATATTTAAAAAAGAAAAAACAATTCAAAGGGGGGTTAATAATTCAAAATCTTTCGCCCTCCTGTGAATTCTATTTTTCAAATATTTCCCAAATGATGTTTAACAGAGCAAGGAATTTTTCACAGTATTTCCTATAGTATTTTTTCTTCTGAAGAAAGTCTTATTTGTTTTATTTCGGCTAAAAGCAGTTTTACATTAAAAAAAAACCTTTTATGGTCAATATTACATGGATACAGCCTGAGAGACAGTCAATAAACTCCAGTATATTATGTGTATGTGTGCATTACTGTATGTTTTCCCATTGTCTATCACAGCGACCCCTAGCCTGTGTGTGTTTCTGAGCTTTACACAGTGGTTTGAAATGTTCACACTCTCATTTGTTACAATGTTTATTTAAGTTGAAATTGTTAAGATATTTAGTTTCTATTCTTTTATTTTGATCTTTTTATTGCTATATATCTGTCCACATATTTCAAGCTTTGGCAATAGTGTATTATTTACAGTCATGCCAAATAAAGCAAACTGAAATTAACTGATACAGGCGGATGTACAAACAACACATGTAGAGACAATTTTCTAACGGGTTAGTTCACCCCAAAAAGAAAATTCTGTTGTTAATTACTTATCCGAACGTAAATCCAATCCTCTGAGACCTTCATTCATCTTCAGAACATAAATTAAGATATTTTAGATGAAATCCGAGAGCTCTCTTTCTATCTATAGAGAGAAATAAGTAATTTTTACAGTTTCTTTGGTGCACAAAAGTGTTCTCAAAGCTTTGTATGATTACAGTTGAACCACCAAAGTCACATTTGACAATGTTTTTGCTTCCTTTTCTGGACTGTTGCTGTCTATGGAGGATGAGAGAGCTCTAGGATTACATTTAAAATATCTTCATTTGTGTTCTGAAGATGAACGAAGGTCTCATGAAATTATAATGACATGAAGATGATTCATTAATAACAGAATTAAAATTTTTGGGTGAACTAATCCTTTAAATAAATCAGAGGTGAACTCACATCTCTGCCCTCATGTTCACTGATCGATGAGCTGTTCCTTAGAAATGATGAATCTGAAAAAAGAAGAAGCAGAAAGCAGATTTTGTGTTTTAAATTAATACCGGAGGATTGCTAGAAAGAGCCCTGCTTGTATGTCTTGGTAATGCTATTCCACAAGCTACATACATATTGCCACACCAGCAATGTACTTCATAGCAAGATCAATACAGATAATAACATATAACATAATAATAACAATGATGACATCAGTACGTCAATAAGAGACAATACAAAAAAAAACATTTCAAATATGACATTAAAGTCTGTATGAAATCAAAATTTATAATGTTTATTTTGCTGGGGCACATTCTTATTCTTGTAGGCAACTTTAGGTGAATTTACTGAAATAAATGTGTTTTGGTAATCTTCAATCAAAGTCTGATCATTAGCTTCTGTGTTTGGATTGGTAGTCCTCTGCTGACGTCAGTTTGACATAACAGCCACAATGTTCTTAGCCACGCCCCATACTGTTAGATTACTCTAGGTGTGTCTCATTTCAGAGGCTGCATCGACTTCAGAGGCGAGTCCTTCGAAGTCCACAAAGGTCGAACCAAGCGTTTCAAAATGAGACGATCTAGCCTACAGAGGACGGATCTCGTCACCTGGCAACCGTAACAGCTGCTGTTAATAAGCACTGATCAAATTTGTAATGACTTTTCTTCAAAGATTACAACTTATTTTAAGTGATCTGAGGGCAAAACAAGGTATATAAAAGCTGGAAATATATTTCCTTTGCTCCATACATCTACACATATTAACGTAAACTATAAAATCACTCTTTCGTAAGACATGTCATACTCTTTTTGTTTTTTTTAACACGTGTTTAGATATCCAAGTAAAATTAGCCTAATTCATACATTTAAACCGGAGTTTTCTTTTAAAAGCGTCCTGCCGTTGTCAGCGTGCAATGAATCTTGGGACGTTCGAGGCTGCGAAGGATCCACTGGTTGTGTCCTTCATTAACTGGGAAACGAAGGACGCATTTTGAGGCTGCGTTTGAAATGAGACAGCCTTCGTCGCGGCGCAATGACGCAGCACACTTCAAATGCATCCTTGGGAGGATGCAGCCTCTGAAAAGAGACACAGCTTATGTGCAAAAAGAAAGCCCCCCCCCCCTACTCAATATTTAATTTCAGCTGGAAGTACATGAACATACTGAAATAAAAAGTATAAAATAAAAGTCTCAGCAACTTCCAGTTCACACTGACTTTACAAACAATAAATATGATTTTTGCCTTCGATATATCATAAAACCAGCTCAGCGTTGAGTTTCTTTCAGTTATTCTGCTCTGATTTACAACAATAATATATTTTGTGGTCTGCACAGATGTCTCTGGACCAGAACAGATCAAAAACAGTTGAAGTCAGAATTAATAGCCCCTGTTTATTTTTTTCCCCAATTACTGTTTAACGGAGAGAAGATTTTTTTCAACACATTTCTAAACATAATAGTTTTATTAACTCATTTCTAATAAATGAATTATTTTATCTTTGTCATGATGACAGTAAATAATATTTGACTAGATATTTTTCAAGACGCTTCTATACAGCTTAAAGTGACATTTAAAGGCTTAACTTGGTTAATTAGGTTAACTAGGCAGGTTAGGGTAATTAGGCAAGTTATTGTATAATGATGGTTTGCTCTGTAGACTATTGAAAACAAATATAGCTTACAGGGGCTAATAATTTTGACCATAAAATGGGGCTTAAAATTGCTTTTATTATAAACAAAATAAAACAAGTAAGACTTTCTCCAGAAGAAAAAATATTCTCAGACATACTGTGAAAATGTCCTTGCTCTTAAACATCACTTGGGAAATATTTTAAAAAAATAATAAATTCAAAGGGGGGCTAATAATTCTGACCAACTGTATGTGCCGCTGTGGCAGTTTGAAACATTAATATGAACCAGAATCTTTTAGACCAAGTTTTGAATGTTCAAGTTGTCTGTATGCTGACTGTATGTGCAATGCATTTCCCCATCTTGGCTTGTCGTAGGCAAGTTTTAGCATCCCAACTTTTTGTGGTTCCTCCTTGCATCGTTACAACTAATAAATATGGAGGACTTTAGATCAACACTGTACTGACTAGTAGTGGTTATTAAACACACACACAAGTCAACTTTAATTTAGATTTTAAGAGAAGCAGAGGAGAAATCAAACATTGTAGAGTAGACCACATGGAAAGACTAACCTGATTTATCCCCAAAGTACTGCTCAGGATGAAGTGGAGGTCTAGGAGGCAAAGGACCCATGGGATACGGACCTGGAGGAGGCCTCCTATATGGCAAACCCGGATCTGGGAGAGGGTGACCTTCCAGAAACATAAAACAAACATTTAAACATGTATAAAAGGTTTATATATCATAAAGAATATTTGATTATAAAGTTGAAGTCAGAATTATTAGCCCCCCTGAATTATTAGCCCCCCTGTTTATTTTTTTTTTCCTGTTAAAAATCATTTGGAAAATATTTAAATTAGAAAAAAAAATTCAAAGGGGGGCTAATAATTCTGACATTAACTGTATATAAAAATAATTACATTGATATTTATAATAATAGACTAAACTCTTATATGAACAAAACAACAAATATTTAATCATTTTAATTTATATAATATAGAGCTGAATGCAAATTTTTTTGCTCTTTTTAATCCTAAAATTAAATTTAATCCTTTCAAAGTGCTGATTAATGAAGATTTAATTGAACACATTCTTAATCATAGTCATTTAAATTACTCATTTCTTTTGTTTGCAGATGCTTACTTGCTATTTTGTAAAATACTAGACTAGTAATTAGTTTGAAGTGTAATTTAAAGTCTAAACTAAATTAATCAGGTTACCTAAAAATATTTCTTAATTAAAATAGGAATATTATTATTATTAATAATAATAATAGGAAATGCTAAGAAAATGTCACTGCTCTGTTAACATTAATTGTGAAATATTTTAAAAAGAACAAAACATTTCCACAGGAGAGCTAATAATTTTGCCTTCAACTGTATATAGCATTTATATCCTTTATATATACATTTATTTAGTCTAATAAAAAAATATATTGTTTTAATCAATATCAAGAGTCTTTCAAACATTTTTTTATGTGTACAATGCATTATCATACCATTACTAACTGAAAACCAAACTGTTCAATCACAACGTACATTAAAAATAAGAACAAAACTAAAACTTAAAATGCAGGAACAGGGAGCATGTCATGGGAATGATGCATTACACACACACATGTAAAACAACCACTGCTGTATGACCAAGAGCATTTATTGCCCTGAATATTTCGTCCAAATTGGCTGAACCGTCATTTTTCGGCCCAGTTGTGAGGAGCAGTAGGGGGCAGTGGGACAAAGCCTGACTCACTGACCAAAAATGCAGAAACATCTAGAACAAAGAAGACCCAGTTCTGTGACTCTTCAATGAGCTGTGTGGCTGAATCAGCGCTTCTGAATAATTGAGTCTGAGCGCCAGCAACAGAAACACCTTTATATGAGCCTCTTTTACACACTGCTGGATAAACTAAACACACAAGATTTGGCATTCATAGATTAATAACTAACTGATACTAAATTGAACATATAAGCTTCTCTGGCAACATATTCCACTTGTTTTGTAAGATTTACTGTTTTTGTCATATAATTTAATATATCATTTGTTTACTAGAATTGTTTAATATGCTTTGTTTTAAAAAAACATACATCCTAAAATATGGCTAATAACGAGTTACGGTTTCTACAAAGACCCACCTTCTGAATGCTCAGAGTGCTCTGATTGGCCAGCAGATTGACCCAGTGTGTTGTGATTGGCTAAACTCCTCAAATGTGGTCATAAACTGTCATCTTAAAACTAGAACTACAGAGGCTGTCATTTTGACGGTTTTTAAATTTTGCAATTCAATAATCATACCCTGACATTTCCTAGGTGTGTGTATATTTAACTCTAACACTGACATTTTTATTAAAATTACGAAACATAAAAGCGTTATGAGTATTTCTTCCTTAAATGGCCATTATATCCAAATTGACTGCATGTATTTCAGCGTTCGCTACTTTTTCCAATGTCTTTGAATATGAGTGCCAAACAAAAGCTTACTATTCTGATAGCAAAAATGTAACTTTACTTCAGACATGTCTTTAAAACTTTAGAAAAAATATTGTTTTCTGGACGAAAATAGGTATGCATCTTCTGGTGGTCTTTGTTTTAGTTCTTTTAACCGGCCCAATGCCACTTTAGTCTGCATTGGGTCTGCACAGACATATGGTCTGCATTGGGCTGCACAATATATGGTTTCAGCATTGATATCGCAATGTGATCATTCACAAGTCACATCGAGAGCATACACAATGTGGAGTCTGGATTATAATTTATCATGTCGCAAGTGTTTTTTGAGGCCTGTGACTGTATGAGGGTTTTAACTGCATTCAGGCCTAAGAAATTGTACCATCTGAAAAATGAATAATGATTGTTTTTATGGAGTTGTTTATAAAACGAAGACTTTGCAGCATTATTATTCACTTGCTTATTCAACTACTGTAAACCTAAATACAGTTTGATAACAATAAAACAAATGTTTAATCTGTATCTTTTTCTTTATTGAATTTATCTACAGGGTAGCATGTTCGCCTCACAGCCAAAAGGTCGCTGGAAAATGAATGAATGAATGAATGAATGAATGAATTTATCTAAGCTTGTAGATTGTTTATTATATTTTGTGCACTCCTATACAAAATCATCCCCATCAATCTAAAATGATAAATTCCTAACAAATAGTTATTCATCTCATTTAGTGAAACTGTATTCATATCACAATATATAAATACTGGAACGTTCGATTTTTTCCAATATCGTGCAGGCTTAGTCTGCATATTACCAGCCAGATTCTGACAATGTAGAAATCTGAAAACGTCTTGAGCAAAATATTTAAAAGGGGTAAGCTTCTTTGGTATTAAGGCAAAAGGTGGTTTAGTTAAAATTTGTGACAACATTATATGGATGAAATGTCAAGTAGAGGTGGACGCTACTTATTTTTTTGTGATATATATAAATTAAACACATTGTGATTTAGATGCTTAAACTATATATTGTGCAGACGTTCTGTTCTCTGTTAGACAGAATAAATTCCTTCTGTGGGAAAACACGAGCTCTGTAACTTTGGAGGTCTTATACATGCACAAACTCACACTAAAGTACAAGCAATATCATACGCTTATATGCTAATCATGCACTATTTTTAGTATTGGTAAAAGCTAAATTGCTTAATTAGTAATTAAGCAATTAAGAAATTCATTAGTTTCACGCAACCATTTCCTCCCTCTCTGATCATTTTAAACCTTGTAAATGACCTTGTGAATTGTTACGCTTGTCCCAATCCAACCTGAAGTAGATGAGACAACATACAAGCGTAAATGTGATTTAAAATGCTTTGGGGTCATCCACTTTTGCTCACCTCCAAAGCTAGTTATAACTGCATCTGATCGGTTGCTTTTGTAACTTTAATGCCAGGTGGAAACATGATCGCTGATATGTAAAAATCTTCAATCAGTATTTCTTTGAGATCTACAGGATCATCACTTTACCTGGAGGGACAGGAGGGCCCCTGCGTTCTCTGTCCCAGGATGGAGACAGCGAGCCACTATCAGAATGAGGGCCACTGCGCTCAAATTCTGGCCCACCACTAGGGGGCTCTACCACACCACGGGATGCTGATTATGTGACAGTGAGAGTGAAGGGAGATGAATGGAGTGGAGAGAGACGCACATAAACACGTTTGAGGAAGTTAAGAATGGAGAAGGGAGGAAAGGGAGACAACCAACAAAATATGAACAAAATAATGAAACATAAACAGACCCGTCTACACACAAACATGGGTGAGGGTTTGTTAGCCACGGTTGGGTATGCAAATAGTTCTGCAAACAAACTGCAATGGCAAAATGAATTAACTAAGCTAACTAGGCTAACTGTCACTTGAGCAGCTGTTAAGATGGTACTGATACATAAATATAACAATGCATCTGTGATGGATGGCATTTTAATGTCAGTTTATATTTTGTTTTGGTAAATATGAAATACATTTTTATATCGATCATACAAATACTATGGGAGTCAAGACGCTACGCAATTGTTGTTTGCTAGTTTCGTTTTGTGCCACGCTGTTTAAATAGCAAATGCATTTGCACTCATATGTGCGCCCATAAGCAATCTGATCTAAAAAAGGAGGTGTGTTGAGGCACATTGCTGGCGTGTTGCTATTTTGAGGAACTTAAATAGACGGTTCAATAGACAAGATCAAAGCTGGTCTATTGTTCAGCGTGCAGCGCGTTAGTTGTGCGCCTCGCTTACACATTGCTTAATACACACAGGATGTACAGCAATAAGCAAATATCTTTACAAATGAAGAGAATTAAAGGATTAAAATATTACAAAAATTATTGTTTACTAACATAAATATAAAATCCATGCTTTCATGCCTTAACAATTTGATTTTGTATAATTTTATCATTATTAGCAGTATTATTTATTATCTGCATATGTATATCTGTTTTTTATCAAAAACAAGCTTAGATTTGCCCCACCTGTCAGGTTTTAGACCATATGGGGCACAGCATGTGTATTTGGATATAACTCAGTTTTTTGAACACACTTCAATATTATTGTTCATTTATTCGTTTGTTGGAAATTAGATCTGAATTTAGAAATAGTTTTGAAATCTTTGCGCTTAACAAACAAAATTAATTATGTATAGGCTAATGGATGTCTGTGCGTACAACATGTTTCCCTACCACGAGAGTGAAAGCGAAAGTAAGTAATGAGGAGGCTCATCTCTCATTCTCGCGCTGTAGATGCTCTGTTTAACTGTTTTCTGGCTAGTGAAGTGTTCAGTTTTTCCACTTACAAAGTTCGCCACGTAAATAGCAAATGAACTATGGCGCGGCGCAACTGGCTCTTAAAGGGAATGGGAGATGAGACTCTGATTTATTCTCAAAACACACCTTTAACTCATTAAGAGAATAAGCTCAACCCTGTTAGACCATGCGCCACGGCGCAAAGTGGATTTTTCTGTCCTTAAAATTGCAAAAGTGGATTCTGACACGCCTTTAATGCATTCGCGCCCTGCGCTTTGGACTTTGCGCATGGATCGTCAAAATAGAGCCCTAAGTGTTTGCACCTTTACAGTTACTTAGTCTGAATTAAATCTGAAATACATATTTTATGTTTATTCGAATATCATTAAATAAAACATAATTTTTCAAGGGAAATGTCATTTTGTAAGCAAATCGCTATCTCAATACTCAACCTCAATCTCATATCACATATTTTTCTAGTATCACGCAGCCCTAATTTAAATGACATTACATATTTTATATTCATTCTAATTATACATTACATTATATATACCTTATTCATTTTAATAAGCTGATTTGCTGCTCAAGAAACATTGTTCATTTTTTAAATCTTTTTTTTTTTTTTGTATCAAATGAACAGCGCTCATTTGAAATACATTTTGTAGCATTTTAAAGTCTGTAATTTTTCATCAATTTAGAGGATCATTTTCATAAAAAAATGCATTTTTGTGACACCAGAATTTTAAACAGCAGTGTGCGTGTAAATATTAAAATATCAGCATCAAATGTCCTAAGTCACACTGAAACCTTGAAGCAAACCAAACCGTAGGAAATCAAACCACTCCAATGCAAACACATCAACTACAGTAAATCTAATGGGAATTAAACAGGATGCATGCACCTATACACAAACAAACACAAAAAAACTGCTAGATAACCATGCTAAATCAAAGACTATGAATTCAAAGAATAAACCACACTATTCATATTAGCTAAGAGACACTTGTATGTGTGTGTGTGTGTGTCACCTCTGCCTGGACCTATAAACTGTGGTGAGAGTCGAGGTGGTCCGTCCATTAGTGTCGGTGGGGACAGAAAAGTCCGTGTTTCTGAGGAGGGTCTGCCAAGAGGAGAGGGTCCATAAGGGGATCTTTCACCTGAGGGATTGAGCAATGCATATCTCAAAAGCTGAAACCATTTTAAATACTGTATATAGTAACATGTAGTGGTTAAAGAAAATTCAGATCACCTACCCCTAAATAAAGGTCTGCCCTCTCGTACGTCCTTTTCAAGAATATCAAACCTAAACTGGGCATCAGTCAGCCTGCAAATGTAAACGTATATGGATTAGTTCTGCTTCAGCTGTATATGAAATATGACAGTAAAGTGTTAATTTCACCTCTGGCGGAGATGAGCGTTTTCTCTCTTGACATCAGCCAGGTCTCGATCAGCTGCCCTTGCAGCAAGCTAGAACAGAGACAATTCAAGTTAAAGATAATATCTGACACAAAACTCTACTGATGGCTGATACTGACTAAATTTAACTAGTTTTTAAAACACAACTTACCCAGTTATCATGAGCCTTTTTCTCATGAGAAGAAATCTGGTTGAAAGAAAAGGTATATAATAAATAAAATGATGAGATATATGTTTATAGATCAATATTTACACAATTTAAGATTACAGTCTCATTCAGGAGTAAAAATAATAATAATATTAATAATAATAATAATAAATATAAAATAATGCTAAAAAGCATATTAATTATATAAAACTAAATAAATAAATAAAATATTAACGAATAACTGTTATTATTTAACACAGACAAATATACAATATCTGTATACACAGTAAGTGAGCACACCCCTCACATTTGTCTAAATATCTTTTCATTTGACAAAACTGAAGACATGACATTTTTCTGTAATGTTAAGTAGTGAGTGTACAGGAAACTCAACACTTTTGTGGCCAATGGTTTAGACATTAATGGCTGGTTGACGTGTTTTATTTAGGAGTAATGTACATTGTTACACAAGCTGTACAGCACACTCATTACTATACATTGTATAAAAGTGTCATTTCTCAGTGTTGTCACATGCAAAGATTTAATAAAATATTTATAAAAATGTGAGGGGTGTACTCACTCCTGTGGAATATTGTATAAGTACAGCTTTGTAAAAAATTAAGAGACCATTACTTGGTTTTAATGATAAAGTTTACAAGTCTTTTTTGTCCACGAATGTGGAAATTCGTCTTTGGCCAAATGTTACTAAACATCACGAATTCAAAAGACAAACACAAAGCTTCCTACACCATAGATTACCAACACACAACCCTGGCTGTAAAACCACAAACAGATTCAGTGTCACAGAATAACATATAACTACCTTATGGTCATTTGTTTAATATAATAATAACAGACGGTATAAAAGACTTCTTAAAAATATTTATTTTTACAGTGGGTACTCTGCTTCACGGTTGGCTCAGGGATTAGCACTGTCGCCTCACAGCAAGAAGGTCGCTTGTTCAAGTCCCAAGTGGGTCAGTTAGTACTTCTGTTCGTATGCTCCCCCTGGGTAGGCGTGGTTTTCCTCTGGATGCTCCGGTTTCCCCCACAGTCCAAAGACATGTGATATAAGTGAATAAACTAAATTGGCCGTGGTGTATGAGTGTGTATGTGTATTAATGTTTCCCAGTACTGGGTTGCAGCTGGAAGGGCATCCGCAGTGTAAAACATATGCTGGATAAGTAGGCGGTTCATTCCAGTGTGGCGACCCCTGATGAATAAAGGGACTAAGCTGAAGGAAAATGAATGAACTCTGTATCGTCTACCAGAAGGAAGCTTTTCAAATTCATAATGAAGAGGGCGAGTAGAGTCCTGAGCTATCTGTGAGGCTTTATATCTAATCTGGTTTGTAAACAGATCCACAATATTTTACATAAGTTTGAGTAAAATATGAAGGTCTGATAACATTTCATCCACATTTTAAATTAAAATATCCTCATTATAGTCAATTATGTTTTACTTAAAACGCATAAATATAAATTAACCTATTTATGAGATAATTTTGAGCAATTATTGGGTAACACTTTAGCATAATGGTTCATTACCTAATGTTAGCTAATGTACAGTATTTGTAAACATCAACCAAGTATGAATAATCTGGTAAAGCATTTATTAATTGTAGTCCAACATGAACTAATGCATTATTAAAATCCAAAGTTGTGCTTGTTAATATTAGTTAATGCACAGTGAGTTAACATGAACTAACATTAGTTAATGTTATTTAAGTTAAATAATGTAAACAAAGATGAATTAATAGTGTAGTAAATGTATTACTAATTGTTCATGTTAATAAAAACATTAACTAATGGACCATAATTTTAAAGTGTTACCAATTATTGCATACAAACTAATAATAAGGGTATCATCAGCCACAAATGACTGAAGACCCTTTACTTAATAAGACTGTAAACATTTCAAGCATGTCACCTGATTCTTAAAAGCTTGTGAAGTCCGGTCCAGTTCATCCTCTAGGTCTTTAGCTCGTTGTCTGTATGAACACAGTGAAGAGGACCACAATGTCAATGTGTTTCTTGCCAATTTCAGAGCACATTTTATACACGTTAAAACTTTCTCCAATGTGTTAAAAGCTGCAGTCACCTGTAAGTGTTGAGCTCCTCCGCAGCGAGACTGATCTTTTTGCCTGCCTTGTTGAGCTTCTCCTCCTTCTGCAAACGCTCCTTCTCCTCCACTGTCAACATCCTGAGCAATCCTTACTGTTAGTACTTCAATTTCATATAAAAACACACTGCACTGTGCATATTTACTGACTGAGTGTTAAGGGTTCCCACAATAAAACCAAAAGGCAAATTCCCTGAATTTTCCTAACCTTCACTGACTGAAAACATGAATTTATATGACATAACGAAGAGAAAAACAGCAAGCTGTTGTGTTAAACAGTCCCTAAAGAATTTTTGCAATTTATCTTTAATTGGTGCGGACGTCCCACATATTTTGGCTAGTCAGGACAGTTTTATGCCATAATATAACATTATAATAGCTTATAGAAAGTCCTTATACAGTGTTCAATACCTTAGGTTGTCAAACTCGGAACAATGCTGTGAATGTGTGACCAGATTTAGATTCATCATGTGACATTATCGCAATGCACATTCAGCCAAAGTCTATTTGAACAAGGTGAGGTTTGTTGTATCAATTGACAGAATCAAAATCAGTGTTCCCTTTATATAAATGACAGAGAAAAATGCACAAAAGCAAGCACATCAATCTCAAATGAGCGCTAAGTCAAACAAAAAGAAGTGCAAAGAATTAATAAAAAGGCGGCAACTCCAAAGCTGATATTTTTGGAGCTTTGATGTTACTACATTTTTATAAATGACAGAGACCAATGATTCTTGAGGTTCTTGATGCAAATATTACTGCAAATTACGAGAAAAGCCACAGCAAAATTCGTCATTTTAGGCAGCAGTAATCAGCAAATATTCCTGCAAAATCCAGGAGGGACTGAGCAGACCACAAGTGGGAAAAGAATCAAACAAGAGTGGAAAATAGCCTAACCATGACAAAATGCAAACAAAAAAAATACATTTTGAGAAGTGGGAAGTCAAATTTTTAAAATTCCATAATATTCCAGAAATTCCATGACCCGTGGGCAGGAGCAGATTTAACCAATAGCGAGGTAAGTGGCCGCTTAGGGCCCCAGAAAGTCTGGGGACCCACAATAAATTTTCTATAAATTATATACAGTATAATGTCATTTTCTAGCATATTTTGTAGGATAAGGCTCTAACAAATACAAATTTACCTTAATTAGTACATCCATGCAAATGTGTGCATCCAATCATGGATCAGTCCTGCAGTCAAATCAGATTTAGGGTGCACTCACACTATGCTACCAGTTTTTTTTGAGTGCCCTGAATTTGGCTCAGGCATGGTTCAGTTGGCCGGCCCAGGCCTGGTTAGAGGAGGTGTGCTAGAGTTGAGCTTTGGTGTGGTACGCTTGTAGTATGAGTGCAAAGCGCTCCTGAGCCCGAATCTGAAGACGCGACGTCAATTTTAAGGGACTGTTTCATATGGATTTATCAATCATTCTTACTTTTCAATGAACTGTCACAGTTTATTAAAGACGCAAACCCCTCGCTGCATGTCAGCTGCACCTTCAGCAAACCTCCTAATATGTGCAGCACAATGACTTTAATGAACATTTGTGAACATCAAAAGGGTGGATCTGTTCCTCAAAATATTTGACTGCATATCACTGCATCACAAACAACTAAAACGATATAACTAAAGAAATCTCCACTGTGCTGAGTGACAGCGCTTCTCTTCCTGTTAAACTAAACAATCGCATCATCGATGACAGAAGCAAGCTCAGGTTCGGAAGCAAAATGCAGTGTGAGTGCAGGCTGTCGGGGTAAAGGGGAGGGGAGAGAATGTGCTTCGGCATGGTTCAAGGCAACTGTACCTAGTGTGAGTATTCATTATTTTCAGTTGTGAATTCATTTTAAGCAAAAAAATCTTTAAAAATGTAAGATTGCATTAAGATTAAAATGTAGAAAGACTGAGTGATATAAGAAAAGACAGCTAAATAAATATATAAATACAAATACGAAGGGTGCATTTTACTGTAGGACTGCCGGGTGCCGTGGCTGGAATTACTTAGGGCTCCCAAATCAATAAATCCGCCCCTGCCCGTGGGAACCCTGAGTGTTATGAGAGCTGCTGTGCTCCAGTTCAGACCTGTGCAGTTTAAGCTCATTCTCCTGGTACATCTCAGTCATGATCTGGAGTTTCTGCTGGAGTTTCTGGCTTTCACTTGAATAATTGGCACTCTCGGACACCAACAGCTCTTTCTGCTCCTCCAGCTGTTTGATCCCCTCTGAGAAAACAAAAACACAATTATAAGTTTCTTTTTCAGTCTAAATGATCGTGTTTGACATAATCAGGCCAAAGCAAATTAGCTCCACTTTTACTGCTCATCACAATTTTTTGCATAACAGGTGCTTTTCTAGAAAAACACATGAAAATGCTAATTCATTATGTTGTTAGCAGGATACAATTCAAATCACCTGAAACTAAAGTGTTGAAAAGGTTTTTAGAAATGTAAAAGATTACAAATAACATGTTACACTATTTAAGTAACAGATTACTTTTTTAACTGTAAATCATTTACCAAATAAATCAGGCAGGAAAAACTGTACACTGGTACTCAACACTGATTACTGCCAACACTGATTTAAAAACCTTTATCAGTTGAAGGAAGATTATTATCATTTGATTTGAAAGATTTTTGCACCTCTTTTCACTTAAATCATTCTGAGGTTAAATGCATATTTAAAACACTTTGATAATTTTTTGGAATCTAAATATTTGCGAAAATATTACAGGAAACACTGGCATTGAACAATGCCTTGGGTAAAAAAGGTGTTAATAAAAAAATTGTAGAATAACATTGCTTTACTAAACAAAGGAGGCATTACACATAAAAACAGGCAAATTAAGAAATGAATAATATTCAAATTATCCTAGCTTTTAACTTTTTAGATTTAACCCATTATGTAATCATATATATATATATATATATATATATATATATATATATATATATATATATATATATATATATATATATATATATATATATATATATATATATATATATATATATATATATAACATGTCATTAACTAGAAAACTCTATGGAGACATGCGCATCTAGCACTGATTTTGACAGGCTAGTGAGATGCAGTTATTATTTTTCCCCAAAACTGGTATTAGGGTAAAGTTGGTTTTATATCAACCCATTTAAAGCAAGCTCACTCTCTTGCAGGCTCTATTATGTGTACGCATAACTTTTTCTGTGCAGATTTGCTGTTCTGCCTAACAACTGATGATTAAACTGATGTTTGAACTGATCTGGATGGAGGATCTTTCTTACTGAAGCGCCCCCGGGCGGGGCCAAAGAGAAATCAGCGATATATACTTGGCTTCGAGGGTTAGAGAGTGTTGTGGAATGCCCACATGTAAACCTCAAACTGTAAAGGGTTTATTCTGCAGCCCAGAGCGCTCTGTATGCTTTATCCATTTGATTCATTAAATTAATTTAAACTTATTTGAAGCCTCTGACCGATCTTTGAACCTGGGGGACTAGGGGAAAGTCCAACAATTCGCACATTCCTTAATAATATAATTTCAGAAAAGTATTGTTCACAAATTCTAAACAGGTACATCATTTAATTAGCCAATGATTATAAAAATACAACATTGTTCACAGTCAATTAAATAGTGCTAATGTTGTTTTGAAGTCATACCTACATACTATTTCAGACCGAGTTTTCAAAAAGTGGGAGCGTGTCACGGGCTGTCACTGTTCAAAAATGAACGAATGTGCAAATATAAATCAAACTTCACCTCAGTAAAGCTGGTTAGGTGAAAGAGCGCTATTTACTTATGTTTTGTTATTCAACTAAATAAAAATCAGATCAGAAAAAAAGGAGTGCTAAACACAGAAATATCCTGTTACTCTAAACGCTGTGTATGAATCTATCATATGTCTCTATATGGCATGTCTATCAACAACCGATCAAAAACAACAAATGCTTAGGTTCATGCATCTAAAAACCCATTTCAACTGTAGAGGAACCAAATTATTTACCATGGAGATCTTCTTTGGCTTTAATTTCATCTGCGAGTTTGGCGAACACTCTGTTCTTGTCCTCCTCCAAGGACTTCAAGTCTGCACTCATCTGTGACAAACAGGAAGACTCCATTATTTACCGCATAATATATGTTAGGGCTGTGTTTCAAAACATAGTGTTCTGCTATTCAAGGTCAGCAATGAAAAAGGTTAAAGATCCCGTGAAATGCTTGGAAATGTGCATTTTCATTCGATGTTTGACGTAATCTCAACCGAAAGACGAAGAGAGAGTGGGACATATTGTAGCCCCTTCTCTTTTTATAAAACTGCCAATAGTGTTTTGCTTTATCACCGCTCTGCTAGTGAGAGTGGTTGAGCTCAAGCGCATCAAATGTGAAGTGTCTTGAAGAGGGCGGGGCATGTCAAACACTGGAGAGCATTTGATTGGTCACGATTTGATGAGAAACTGAAGTATGAGTTGACGTGAAAAAAAAAAACGTTGATCCATTTAGGCGGAAGTAACAATCTACAAGCTTTACATGTTTATATCAGTTTTATATCTTCTAAACACATATTGTGTCACTGTTTTAGAGCACACTAGCTTATAGATCCTAAAAACTAACAATACTGATACATTTAAAAAACTTTATTTTAATTTCATGGGACCTTTAAGTATATTTAATTTAAACAGGATGTGAGTAAGAATACCTTGGCTGCTTCTATAAGTTTCTGTACTTTTTGCTTCTGATGGAAATCTGTAAGCACAAAAACAACTGATACTTTAAAACCTGACTTTGGATAAAATAAAAAACACTATTTCCAGATAAACAACAACATTTATAACCTGAACTATCTCCGTTCTCAGCACCAGCTATAGTAGTGCTGCCGTCGATGCTGGTCTCGTCCTCTGAATCCCAATCTCGCATCTTCAAAAGACACTCTGTGAGTGACTGGAATAAAAAAAATAGGATAAACAGATTTTTTGAAATGCAGTTTCAGCAAGTCCAGCATTAGACTGTGTGTGACAGAATTAAATTTCACTTTTGACAATCTGTTGTGCTTTTGTTTAGTTTTTAATTTGATGTTATTTCACGTACATCATTCATTCATTTTCTTTTCGGCTTAGTCCCTTTATTAATCAGAGGTAGCCACAGCAGAACAAACCGCTAACTTATCCAGCATATGTTTTATGCAGCGGATGCCCTTCCAGCTGCAACCCATCACTGGGAAACACCCATACACTCTTATTTACACACAACGGACAATATCGCTTACCCAATTCACCTATAGCGCATGTCTTTGGACTTGTGTGAGAACCCCACGGCAACACTGGGAACACATGCAAACTCCACAAAGAAATGCTAACTGACCCAGCCGAGGCTCGAACCAGCGACCTTCCTGCTGTGAGGTGACAGCGCTACTCAAAGTGCCACCGCACCGCCCATTTCACGTACACTACTCTTTAATTAATACTTTCATTCAGGAAAACAGCTTTTAATTGAGTTAAAGTGATAATAAAGACTTTTACACTGTTACTAATAATTTTTGTTTTAAATATACAATGTCTTTGATGAAACTTTCAAACTGTATCAGAGGTTTCCACAAAGATATGGAGCACCACAATGGCTGTCAACATTGATAACATTTACATTTATTCATTTTTCATCCAAAACGACTTACAAATGAGAATAAAAAAAGCACTTAAATTCTTCAGAAAGCAGCAATATATAGATGCCATGACAAATCTAAGTTACTTTAGCAGCTATTATTATTATTATTATTATTATTATTATTATTATTATTATTATTATTGAGTGTTTGTAGGAAAGTGTCTCGTTCAAACTGTATAGACAGAAAAGAGTGTGTCTCCTACAGCTGGTTTGTCAAACCCACTCACCTGTGTAAAGCACACTAAAAATTGTACAAGGTTTTACAGAAATATGGAATATTTATAAGAAGCTGTCTTGGCATTTGGAGAGGGAAAGAGTGTCTCCTACAGGTGGTTTGTCAAACCCACTCACTTGCATGAAGCACACTTGGTATTGCACAATGTTTTCCCAGTTATTAAATTAACACATTTCATCATAATATTACAAAATGTTTTTTGATCATAAAAATCGGCCTATTAGAATAATTTCTGAGGGATCACGTTTTTACCTTGATGCGATCATCTTTGTTAGCACAGTCCTCCATCATGCCAGCATGAGATCTTTCACACATTTTCATCTCCTCCTCCAGCTCACTAAGACGTTCGCCCCAGCCCTCCGCCTCCTGCATTAACTGTGTGCGTGACAGACACATATGCACGTCATTGCATTACAACTATTTTTAATAGAGCAAACTGATAAACTCATTCAATTCAAGCTTCACACTAACTCAAGTTTCACCTGTTCTTTACTCTCGAGCAGCATTGTATGCTCTTCTTTTGCCGCCAGCAGGTTTTTCTGTAGTCTCTCTGTATTGATCTCATGGATCTTCAGTGTTGTGTTGTCCTACAGATTGACAGGTAACAAAAGAGGATCACAGATTTCATAAACAATGCGTTTTAAGGAGAACATGACTATAATATGCATTATATATATATAGCTAATACTACCTGTTCTAACTGTGACTTTCGCTCTTTAGCTTCCTCCTCTAAATTCCTTAAAATCTGCTCAAGTTCGGCAAGCTGTAAAACAGATTTAGCAGCAGTCAAGACAGATTCAGACAACATAAACATAACAGGAACTAAGCATGAAAACCAATTAACAAATGGTGATGACAGTAATAAATATATATGTAGTCAAGGATAAAAAAAAAAAACCATCAAAACAATATCAGTGTAATTCAGCTTTACAGAGCTCAAAAAAGGCAATTATTTACCACAAAAATCTCATTCAGAGAAAGAGTTTTATAACAATAGTTTATAAAATAGTTTTAGAAATAGTTTGTAAACATGTCAGGCACATCTAGTACAAGATTTGTTGCATTTATGCTTTCATTGAACATATAAAATCTCCTTTGTAAATGTCATTTGATGCGCACAACAAAATGGGACATCCTGACCCACATGTAAAGTGAGATCTGAAAGTGTTTGTGAATGCTCATCACCTGATCCTCTTGCTGTTTTCTTGCTTTGTTTTGCTGAGACAGCTCTTCTTGTAGCCTTTCGATTTCCTGTTTCATTTGAGCATTTGATTGTTCAAGTTTCTGGGATGCCACCTAGATGCAATGCGAGTTGATATGCAAGACATGTTTTATTAAAACAGTCAAAAAAAATTTGAGACATCAAAAACAAAGACAGTTTCTAACGTGTTACATTCATTGCTATAATAAGCTGTGAAATGGTTTGATTAATCAAATAGCAGATGTAATATTTTAATGAAGCCAAAACACTTTCAATAAATGGAACATCTGAATGCATTTTAGATATTTACATATTGAATATAACAAAGATATATTATGGTAACTGAAAAGAAAAATTAGCAGACATCATTATCAACTACAATTAAGATAAAGTGCAAAAGTAAATAACAATCTATCAAAGACATAATGACAGTCTTTACCTCTAAAGTATCTTTTTCTGCAGCTCGTGCCGACATGCCATTGTTCTGCAGTGTGGACTCTAGTTTATCAAACTGTCAGGAAAGATAAACAGCTTCATACAGAGGAACTAATTAAGAAAGGTGCATTTTATTGTATGCAAAGATTTACAGTATGTGTTTGGGGCTTATAATAGGGTATATGCAGAAGAATGCAGAAGGACTTTTAATTTATGAGTAACCTGGGTCAAACACCTCCGGTGAACTGTATGCAGTTACAAAATCGGCATGTTTAAGGTCTGTTTTCTTTAAAAATCAACGTTTTCAACTGCCTGATTGATATACACTATAAAGTGGGTCTCAGATTTTACAAGGAGCACTGCATTGAATTCAATTTTCCTGCTCTATGTCTTTAAAGTATGAAGATTTATTTTACCCCAGTATTTTCAAGGGCGTTTCTGCCCTCGCCTGCTGATCCTGACGGGCACGTGCGTGTAAATGGCTTTTAATCTCGTTTTACTAAACTAAATGAATGCTGAAGTCTATTTAACTGGTGATATTTTAATTACATTACAACATCAATTCTGTAAAAGGAACCGTATATAATTTTAAAAAGTCACATTAACCGTTCAGAAACACTAGTTGTGCATATACCCTATTCGGCATTTCTCACCTTCTGTTTGACCTCACTGAATGTCTCAAGCACTTTGCACTTTTCGTCAAGAAGTTCAGCCACTTTATGTGCCATTTGCTTTTCTTTACCTGTAAATAAACAAGCAGTCAGGATAAGCAGAGCACTGACTAGTAAAACAGATAATGAGGGTAGGTCTAAAGCAGAAAACTGATCAGATAAAAAGCTAGGAAAACACTCACTTGCATATAATCGACTTTTGATCTGAAGAACAAACAGAAAAAGCTCATGATTAATTTTTAGTGACATACAGCTATGGAAAAAAAATAAGAGACCACTTGAACACTCGAAAATCATTTTCATTTATGATTTACAGTTATGTGTTTGTGTAAATTTTAATTTTAGTTTTATTCTGCAACCTAAATTTATTCAAAATTTTAAATAAACCTTGTCATTTAGAGTCTTTTTTGTTGCAAAAAATAAGATGTTTTCAGAACCCTATATGAATTTATAGACTGCACAACACCAATGCTTTAACTTCAAAAGAGTAATCAACATTTAAAAGTGCTCTAAATGACAATCTTTTTATTTGAATTTTGGAAGAAATATTATCAGACATTTATAGAATAAAACATTAACATTTCACTCAAACATTAACATTTTTCCTAATAAATCAAATATGATACAAAAAATGATTGTAATATGAATGTAAATATCTTTTCTATAGTTTTGTTTTAATCTATGTGTGTGTATCATATATACATAATGAATATATTTATAATACATACACATATATTGTGTCAAAACAAATTTTTTATTTTGGATGCGATTATTCACAATTAATCTTTGCCCAGCACTAGTAAATTGTCATCTTGGTTTTATTCTGTAACCTATATTTATTCCAAATTTTTTATAAACCGTGTCATTTAGAGCCTTTTTTGCAAAAAATAAGATGTTTTCAGATGCTTATATGCATTTATAGACTGCACAATACTAATGCTTTAACTTCAAAAGAGTAACCAACATTTAAAAGTGCTATAAATTACAATCTTTTTATTTGAATTTTAGAATAAATATTTTCAGACATATATTAAATAAAACAAACATTGACATTCCACTCAAACATTAACATTTTACCTAATAAATCAAATAAATAAATATAAATATAAATATATATAACAAATAATATATAAATATAAATACATTTTGTATAATTTAATTTTTTTCTATGTGTGTGTGTGTAATGAATAATGAATATATATAATACACACACATATATTATGTCAAAACAAACTTTTAATTTGGATGTGATTATTCACAATTAATCTTTGCCAAGCTCTATTAAATTGTCATTTTAGTGTTATTCTGTAACCTACTGATGACATTTATTCCAAGTTTCAAAAAAAACTTGTCATTTAGAGCTTTTTATTTGAATTCTGTAAGAAATATTATCAGACCAGATCAGATTTATAGAATAAAACAAACATCAACATTTCATTCAAACTTTAACATTTTACCTAATAAATCAAATAAATCGAAAAGAATTTCAAATTTTTAACATTTTACCCATAGCTTTATTAATTAATTTTCTTTTTGGCTTAGTCCCTTTATTAATCAGGGGTTGCCACAGCAGAATAACCAGCCAACTTATCCAGCATATGTTTTACGCAGCAGATGCCCTTCCAGCTGCAACCAATCTCTGGGAAACATCCATACACACTCATTCACATTCAAACACGACGGACAATTTAGACTACCCAATTCACCTGTACCGCATGTCTTTGGACTGTGGGGGAAAACGGAGCACCCGGAGGAAACCCACGCGAACGCGGGGAGAACATGCAAACTCCACACAGAAACGCCAACTGACCCAGCCGAGGCACGAACCAGCAAACTTCTTGCTGTGAGGCGACAGCACTACCTACTGCACCACTGCGTCGCCCCCATAGCTTTATACTATAGAAATTCTTGTGCAGAAATGAGACTTACAGACTGAATGAACCTGCAGGTGAACAGAAGCAGTATGCATAAACCTAAAAATCCAGTGAAAAACACAGCTTCCCATGGCAGTCCATACAAGTCAGGACCAGGCCGAATGTCATCAGGAAGTGAAGACACAACCTAAAACACAGAAGTTAAACAGTTATATGGGTTCTCAAGGAAAAGGGAAGTATAAATGATACAATTTAAGCTTTCACACATCTTTTAAACTGACTATTATATGTACACACATATAAGTTAAACAATAGTTTAAACATGTCCAATAGAAATATTGAAATGTGATTATTTTCAGTGACTTCACAAGGTCTTTTACTCATTTGCAAGTTTTCCATTAAATAGACATTTGACAATAATAAAAAATTAGTTACCTTACAATCATTGTACAATTACTGTAATCTTAAAGTTTCTAACACACACTCTTTTATGATATTTGATCATTTCAGACATCCTTTAGTCACACTGACCCACAAAAACTGACCAAAACAAACAAGATGATACAACACAATATACTTCCAACTTGCCAAACTGTTATGAAACGGTAAACAATGCTAAAAGCAAGGGCAGCTTGATTTTTGTACCTATAAAAATCCATAAAATCAATAACGTTAGCAATATAAGATGAAATGGTCAACATGTAACAGATGGAGCAATGCTAACAAGCTATATGCCTATAAAACCGTTCACATATCTAAAAGCCAACATACATTTAGTAAATACTCGAGTAAATGATGTGTGCTATGACAGCTTACTTAAAAGAAAAATAAATATGACCCCTGCTGACAGTTGCCACACACACACACACAGTCAAGCGGTTTCATCATACACACACTGGCACCTACATCTTTGATTTTCTCCACCGCGAGTGTGTAGTAAATATTCGCAGCTCCTTTCATGTCAGTCGCTTCCGTCACAACAGACTCGGCCTTAAATTCGTCTGCCATGATTATATTTAAACTGAGTTATTTTGTATTTTGAAATTTGATCATTTATCTGTTGTTATGCCATGGTGCCGGATGCTACTCCACTCTGACTGCTAGTGCGCACTGCACTGAGCGGAAGAGCTCACTGTTCTGTTTTAGGTGGGTTCGTTACGTATAGTATCTTGCGTTTAGAAAATTCAAACAGGAAAACATTTAGATTTGTTTTAATGTGTTTCAAATAATAACAATATGCACTTTGGTCACATAAACAGTATTTTTTTACTTTAAGCAAACAGTTAAAAGTAAAAGTAAAATCCGCAATAAAATAACACCCCTACAACGGTCACGGTTTCTTCCACACGTCACCAATTGCTGAATGCCACAACGTTCCGGTAGTTTTAAAGTGACAGACGTCAAGGTGATCACGCATGAATATTTGTCATGAGCTGATTGTGGAAACATCTGTAGTTACCTAAATGTGCGTAAGTATGTTTCATTAGTGGGTGTGACAGTAAATATGTGTATTTAAACAAGGTCAGTGATCCAGAGACCGGTTGAGCAGCTCAGCTCATCTGAAAATTAGATTACTTTTTATGTCAGTATCAATATCAATACCCATTTAAAACGTTTTATAGGAGATTTAGTTCTAAAGAGGCAATACATACTTAATAATAATTTAATTGGCTTGAGTGCAAAATATGATATTATTTAGAGACATGCCAAGACTAAAATAGACTGTAATTTTAGTCGTCTGCATGCTTCCATGGACGGGGTACAAATTATGACATGAAACTCTTTCAAAAGTTATATTTTAAACTTGTTGTATCGTTAGAAATTGGTTAATTTTCATTAACAGGATCTTAAATAAACGTAAGGAATTTTGCTCTATTTTTTTTGCATAATCCTGTTCACACGTAGGGGAGAGTGGGGACAAAAGTATCATTTTTCATAAAAAACTAATTTTTAAATGATAATGTTTTTAGCAGAAATATATTTTCGCTGTGGTTACTAACTTACAAAGAGTGCTCTATCAAAATCAGGTGTTATTTTGTATCAGTGTAGTACATAGGTTCCAAACTCAATTCCTGGAGGGCCACAGCTCTGCACAGTTTTGTTCCAACCTTAATCAAACACAGCTGATCCAAATAATCAAGACTACTAGGCTGTTTCTCAATATGCGTTCTTCAGCGATCTGGCGTCCTTGTGTTCTCGTATAACGTCATAATCAACTGCCAAAGTTCAGTTCCCAAACTCAAGACAGGAGGACGCGTGAATGTTCCCGGATGTGTTCTTGATATCGAGGACGCATCGATGCACATTAAGGGTGTTTATTTGCTGAAATTCATATTAAAATTAGTTTTATTTGTAGTGTGCAATGTGTATTTATAATGTCTTTATGCATAGTCTATATCATAGGCGGAGAGTGAACAAACTCCAGGGGAAGGCTAAGATAAGCGCTGCCCTTTAATGCATTTAAAAAGATTTGCGACCGATCAAGAAGAGGTTTCAACAAAAGCACCGCCTATCAACAAACGTCTATTATATTCAACACGCACATGAAGTTATTTTATTAAACTAACCCACTATATAATAATCTATATAATAATAATAAATATAATGCATTGTATATTTTATATTCATACGTTCACTCATTATCTTTTCGGCTTAGTCCCTTTATTAATCTGGGGTTGCCACAGTGGAATGAACTTATCCAGCATATGTTTTATGCAGCGGATGCCCTTCCAGCTGTAACCCATCACTGGGAAATTATATTATATTATATTATATTATATTATATTATATTATATTATATTATATTATATTATATTATATTATAGATTAATGGTATGAAAAATTAAGTTTATGCTTAATAAGCAGTGTTCTAAAGAGGCCGAAAGCTACTCTTAAAAAACACATATAAATAAATAAATAAATAAATAAATAGCACATACTTTCACATTACTTTTCTTTAAAAAGTAGCTAAGTAACACATTTAGCTACTTTTTAAGTGACAGGATTGTAATGTAGGCCTATTACTTTTCCCCCAACATTTCAAATAAGATTTCATTTAATGCTGAAAACACGCTCTGCCTACGGTATATACAGTATAGTAAAAAGTGGAAAAACAATAAATTGTTGTATGAATGCTGTAATATTTTAATAATTTTCCAATAAAAATGCGAAAAGGTCATGTGACCATCAGGAAGAACCAGGGAAGAACGCAACATCTCATTTCGCACAGGACAGGTTCTCTGTTCTCGTGGTCTCCCGAGTTCATTCTTCCGATCATGAGTCTTTTCTCTGCATTCTTGGAATTAAGAAACAGCCCTAGACACTAGCCTTAAACACCTTGATTAGTTTGATTAGCTGTGTTTGATTAGGGTTGGAGTAAAACTGTGCAGAGCTGCGGCCCTCCAGGAATTGAGTTTAAGATGGTGTCGAACAACTCACCAACAATATAATTTCACTTTAAAAAAAAGTTGCACATTGTTGATTTTGAGCCCCTTAAAATAACACACGTGTGGGTCAAAAATAACACAACAATATTTGCTAGATTTACTGGCTTAATGTTGTTAATTTTAAATATATCTGACTCTGACCTTGTTAATGTTAACTGCAAACATATTTTGTCATATTATGAATATTTTTTATTATTATTATTGGCAATACACATTAATTTTAGTAAACATCTAAATCCAAACACTGCAAACTAAAAGCAAAAAATAAGGTTTGGCTAATAGTAGTGGGACATAAATAACAGTGTTACTTTTGTCCCCACAGGAACTCTTGCCATTTAAACCTGATTTACTTTTAAACTGAAAAACTCAGACATTGCAAACTCAAGGATGTGTTATTGCACTAAATAACCTGTAGATTGATCACTGATGTGACACATGAAAAGAGAAACACAACTTGTGATAATGAAAAAAGAACCGCTACAATAATTTACTTTTTGCACTTAACAACAGAAATTTGGAGCTAACTGCGGGACACGGTGTCCTGACATTTTATCCTACCCATCAGATTATGCTACCAACACTGTATTTGAATAGTTCTGAGGTTGGGGTTAGAAAGTAAGTAGGTTAGGGTGATATTACAGCTTCATATCACACTACTCCACATTAAAATTTGCACTGGGAGCAAAATCTGATGGGTTGCATATTGTGTCAAAATGTGCTACCTACTTTTTGAATGGGAGGTAGGACAAATCGACAGAACAACGGTCCCGAAATCACATGATATTTGGCAGCTCCTTCAAGGGTTGCATGCTGAATGTGCTGTCGTAGCCTAGAAATCAAATGTTGTCAGGGCTTCGAGATAATCTCTTTGTTACTTTCGTCCCACGTTACTTTTGTCCCCGCTGTCCCTTACTGTACAATTACTATATAGTTAGATGACCTATTTAACTGATTTCGTAAACTTTAATGGAGAATTGACATAAAATAAACATTAGAATTAATTAAAGCTAATTATGAGGAAGAAGGGATTGGCTAAAATCATCATTTTTTAAGAGGTTTATAAAGACATTTAAAGTGTTTAAAATATTTATGAGCTGTGTTGGGTAAATTAAAAAGTATATATATTTAAAATAAATATTAATAAAGTAACTAAATGTGTTGCTTTTTAAGGAAAGTAATGCGAAAGTGTGTTTTTATGTTATTTGTGTGTGTTTTAAGTTTAAGATATTTATTTATTACTTTTAAAAGTAACTTTACCCAATAGTATTCATGACTGCTGAAAATAAAATAACAAAATTGTTCCTATTATGTTTTAAAATAGTTGTCGGACACCAAAACAGTAACAAGCTACTTTTCAAACATGAATTTTACACAGACTCACCGTGACCACTATAGATGCAATTTTATAAATTGTGTCTTCAGCAAAAATTGCCATGTTATAGAAATGCCCTTCCCCTGTGAAATAGAACAAAAACATTTTCAATTGACCATGTATAGTGGGGTAGAAAATGTCACCCGTTCTTTTAAAAAGCAAATTATCTTAACTCCAAAAATTGATTACCATTTTGTGATTCAACGAGCGCCTCAGAGAACAGGACGTGGTTTTGGGCAGTAGTTTTCTTGATATCAGAAGATGTCCAATCCTCCTTCTTTCTTATTTCCTCAGTCTGAACATCCTTCACAATAGCTCTATTTGATGAAATCTCCTTCTTCTGAGAAACCGGCTCATTTTGAGGACTGCTCAAGTCATTTATATCAGGCATTTCTGCAATTACTGGATTATTTTCAACCTCTTTTGAAGAAATTACTGTGTCCTTATTCACATCTAGACATGCTTCATGAACACATTCATCTTTGCTGATCCCTGTGAGCAAGGAAAGGGAACATTAGGTCCACAGAAAATTTTACTTGAACACTTTTACATTGCAGTCACCCGTAAGAATAAGATCACAAAACCAGGATTTCCCATGAATCACATATGCAAACGTTTTTTTTTCCCATGCAAAAATTCATCGAAATTAAGAAATCCAATTATGTTACACTCTTAAAAATAAAGGTTCCAAAGGTGGGGTTTAGCAGTGATGCCAGAGAGGAACCTCTTTTGGTTCCTCAAAGAACCTTTTAATGACATTTCTTTAAAAAATTAAGAGAAAAAATCTCTTGTATCAAGAAAAAAAATTTTAGTCTAAAAAAAAATCAACAATGAAGAAACTTTAGTGTCATGGAAAGCTTCCATGGATGTCAAAAGTTCCTCATGGAACCATAGATGCCAATAAAGAACCTTTATTTATAAAAGTGCTTGCTTTTATTTTCGTAAATGTCCAGCACGAATCACCTGTACCTTGTCTTTCTACATTGATATCTGCTATCACAGCTGAATATTTCTTTTTTAGAGTAGATAAGAGGGTAAG
The DNA here is from genome assembly GCF_903798145.1 of Danio aesculapii. Taxonomy (NCBI): domain Eukaryota; kingdom Metazoa; phylum Chordata; class Actinopteri; order Cypriniformes; family Danionidae; genus Danio; species Danio aesculapii. Next base: position 40,033,667 of record NC_079451.1, on the reverse strand, counting down.
CAGCTTTTGTAGAGCAGGATATTCTTTATTATTATCATTATCCTCGCCAGGTCTGTTATCTTGCTGAATAAGCCCCAGTTTTGTGTTCATCTTCATATAATATTCCAACAGCTGTTCAAAGTCACCGAGTTCCTCGAGATCATTGTTATCTGGACCCGTATGGGTGTTTTCCATTTTGGAATCGAGCCATGATAACTTGTGGTCTCCAAATAAATCTGACAGATCTTGAATGTTCGCCTCGCTCAGATGAGGATGTAAGTTTTCATATACTTTAGAGGTTTCCGGAGAATGACTGAAAGTCTTTTTGTGTTGAATTTCTGGTCTTCCAAGCTGCTCTTCTTGTTTATCTTGTGAATGCACTGCATCATTACTGTCAGCATCATTACTTTGAACATGGATGATGCCTGTGTCTCTTTTCTCCCGTTTTCTGACATATTCTGAATCGGTTTGATGATCTTCATCATTTGCAGTGTCCTCTTTGTGTTCTACAGTCTGATTTTGATCAAGCGTGTTATTATTAGTACTGTCATCCTGAACTGGGTCTTCCTCTGAGAAGAAATGACCTGTTAATTTAGTTTCTGTGAACACTGTATGTCCATTTAGGTCTTCAGGATGATGATCTGGGTTAAAAATTTTATCATTGTCTGTGTTTTCTAGAAAGTCAAGATCATGACCATCGTTCTTTGAGACTTCAAATTCATCCGATGTGCTTTTTGTGTATCCATTTGTGTTTTGTGTGTCCTCCTTAATCTCTTTGGTGTAAAAATTATTTTCTGTGGGTTCAGAAACTGTCCTTGGTTCCTCTTGTTCTTCATGAATTTCAACCTCATCTGTATATTTGCTTTCTGAATCAGTGTCTTTAACAATACTTAAACCTGCTTTCTCCAAAGATCCATCATGCGATTCACTGGTATTATTGATCTCATCATTCATGGGGTTTGGAGATGAATTTGGCTCAAGATCAATTTGATCTCTTCCTTCATCAAGTGAATTTATATCTGTGCTCAGTTCGTTTTCATTGCTTATATCCAGTGGTTCTGAATCTGGTAACTTTTCTTCATCAAATTTGATGTCTTTTGACAATGCCTCGACTAATTGTGCTTCTTTTCTGTCCATAACTACATTATCATTTCTATTCGTAGCTAAATTATAATTTCGTTCTATTTCTAATCCATTACTCCTGCCCTTAACTAGCCCATCATTTTTGTCTTTAAGTGATTCATTTCTGTCCATAACTAACCCATCATTTCTGTCCATAGCTGATTCATAATTTCTGTCCATAACTAGCCCATAATTTTTGTCCATAACTAGTGGATCATTTTTGTCTGTAAGTGATTCATCTTTTTTGTCCAATACTAACCCTTTATTTCTGTCCGTAACTAAACCATCATTTCCGTCCATAACTAACCCATCATTTCTGTCTGTATCTAACCCATCATTTCTATTCGTAACTAACCCATTATTTCTGTCCATAACTAACCCATTATTTCCGTTCGCAATTAACCCATCATTTCTGTCCGTAACTAACCCATCATTTTTGTTCGTAACTAACTCATCATTTCTGTTTGTAACTAACCCATCATTTCTGTCCATAACTAACCCATCATTTCCGTTCGCAACTAACCCATCATTTCTGTCCGTAACTAACCCATCATTTCTGTCCATAACTAACCCATCATTTCCGTTCGCAACTAACCCATCATTTCTGTCCGTAACTAACCCATCATTTCTGTCTGTAACTAACCCATCATTTCCATTCGCAACTAACCCATCATTTTGGTCTGTAACTAACCCATCATTTTTGTCTGTTACTAACCCATCATTTCTGTCCATAATTAACCCATCATTTCTGTCCGTAACTAACCCATCATTTTTGTCCATAACTGATTCATCATTTTTGCCTGTATCTAACCCATCGTTCATGTCCATAACTAGCTCATCATTTACTAATCCAACTGTTCTGTCCATAACTAACCCATCATTTTTGTCTATAACCAACTCATCTTTCCTCTTCATAACTAACTCATCATTTCTGTCCATAGGTAACCCATCATGTTTTGTTGCATCTTTGCCATCTAATTGTTTTTCATTATCATTTTTTAATACAACATCTGACACATTCAGTTCTGAAATCACATCTGCTTTTACATCTTCTGTAACTATGAGCGTCTCTATTAGAGAGTCAGTGTACGAATAGGAAACATTTAATTCCTCTGATTTCTGATCATGTGTCTCTACCTCTAATTGTTCTGATATATCAGCAGAAGTGATACGTTCTGGATTAAATCGATCATAATCATTTTCTTGCTGTTTTGTAATGTCTAAATTGTCTTGATCAGTTAGATTTGGTGTCAGTTTGGCTTGTGAAATCTCATCAACCGAATCAGTTAAGTAGTTTTCGCTCTGAATAACTCCACCAATTGAATTATCTGCCAATTTAACTTCATTTTGGATGTTAGAGTCTTGTGAAGAATCATTGAGTTCTCTAATACCGTCAGATGAAACGCTGTCTTTTGAAGTCATTGTTTCATCAAATGTGTGAGTTTCACTGATTAAATCAGCCTCTGAGATTGATTCTAGCTCGTCAGCATCAGACATTTTATCCTCCATTACATTCAGTTGCTCAAAAAAGTCCTTCTTACCTAAAATGACATCTTTTGCTGACTTTTCCTCATAGTTTTGCATATCTCTCATATCTTTCTCCACCTCCAAAACATCAGCGCTTTTTTCACTTTTATCTTCAGACTTCTTTTCCAGGATTCGTAAGTCTGTGAATGTTTCTTCAGTCTTATTAGATTGTTCATCTAGCTGTTCACTGCTATCAGATTCAGCGCTATCTTTTAAAAAAGCCCCTGTTTCTTCAGACAGAAGCTGGTTTTCACCAAACACATCGCTGGCTGTTGTTTTTAAGTCTTGCTCATTAACATCAATCACAATTTCTTCATTTTGATCCTTCCTAGTGTTTTCATCCTTACCTATATTTACATCCTTTGCTGTATTTTCCTCATTATTTTCAATATCTTGCTTCACATCTAAAACATCGGCATTGTATTCATTTTTAACTTCATTTAAATTATCTACAGACTTACTTTCAAGGATTTGTGAATCTGCGGTCTCTTCTGAAACATTAGATTTTTCTTTTATTTGTTTAGTGCTATCAATTTCAATGCTATCTTTTAAATGAGCCATTGTTTTGTCAGGAGTTTTACCTAGTATATCTTTTGGGTTTTGGTCTTCCTCATTGAGATCAATCAACATTTCTACTTGATCCTTGTTAGTATTTTGTTTCTCATTAAAATCATCCTTACCTATATTTACAGCCTCATTATTTTGCACATCTTGCTTCACCTCTTCTACTATAACATCAGCATTGAAATTATTTGTGCTTTCTTCACTTGTATTGGACTTTCCATCTAGTTGTTCAGTGCTATCAGATTCAGTAACAGCCATAGTTTTGGTTTTATCAGACACCAACTGAGTTTCACTAAAAACATCAGTGTCTGTTGCGACCGAGTCTTGCTCATTAACATCAGTTAACATGTCTTCTTCTTCTCGATCCTCATTACTTTGTTCCTCATCAAAATCTCCCTTACCTGGATCTTCACCTTTTCCTGTCTTTTCCTCATCTGTCTTTACTACCACGTCCGCCTGAAACGGAAGCTTCACAACCGATGCCAAGCCACTGACTGAAAATATGGACTGTGAACTTGATTCAGACTCTTTGGTTTCAATGTTCTCAATATCTGTAGTAAATTCCGGGTTTCTTTCCTCAGGTGAGATCTCATCAACATTCTCATCATGTTTAGTTTGCTCTTCTCCGTAAAGGTTTGTAATTTGGTTGTAGATACCACCATACCACCCCGTTTGTTCCTCTACTCTTTTATTTTCTTCCTCATCTGAGTCGTTTTCAACCGAATCCATGCTCTGATTGGGGTTAATTAAGCTCTGGTCCTCCATGTTTGTGTTTTCTTCTGCTTTCTGTGCTTCGGTTTCAGCTGAATTGTCTTGAGCGAAGCCCAAGGCATCTCTACCCATGCTCATCCAGGAGTTGGTTTGCTTATCATCTGTTGGAGTATCAATATTTTCCTGAGCGTCAGTCTTCAGATCCTGGTTACCAAATCCGAAAGCATTGGTCAATTCACCGCTGAGCCACCCAAATGTTCCAGAGTTTTCCTTCTCCTCAGCGTGGCTCTCCTCGATGTCCATCACTATTTTTCTGCTTTTGAAGGATTCTTCGCTGCTTTCATCCTGTGGTTCATCATTGCTTTGTTCATTCCTGCCAAACCATCCACTAACAGCAGAGCCTATCCACGAAGACCCACCTTTTTCTGTCGTCTCGGGGCCGTTTTGATTGGAAACGTCTTGAGGAGAAATCTGGATGGGTTCAGTCTCTTCTGTATTATCGGTAGGGGTATCGTGGACTTCATTGATATCATTTTCTCGTGTTTCTTGTATCAAATCTTCTGGATCATCAAATTCAGTGCTGGGCTCAATTACTAAACCATTTTCATCAAAGCACATGAAGTCAAATTCCTGAGGAGAGAATTTATACACTGATTAATATCCATGTTCTTGGAAGACATGAATCGACATGGAAGAATTGATTCTGTCTGATGTGGTTTAGCTTCTAGACCAGCTTAAATTGTTCTGTACGATGTAAAACGTGAAGTTTCTACACTGAAAAAAGTTATTAAATGGATTTACTAAATTATTTTAAGCTAAGTGGT
>NC_079451.1:39906440-40023940 GCF_903798145.1 Danio aesculapii | reverse complement strand
CACATGAAAATGACTTTATATCAAATAATACATTCATAAACAGGTAAACCACAGTTAAACTCTAATCTTTTCTATTTACAGAGTATTTAAATAAAGATCTTACTTTCACACTCTGGATCTCCACATATTTTGTAGTCTGAAATCAAAGCCAAACCTTGGTGGAAAAATCCGAAGAACATTTGAAACAGAATGAATGAATGTACAGCTGCCATGTTTGGATTTATCCGGCAATTCCTCAATAGATCAGTGTCTTTGTGTACATTTTTTACAAATCCAGCAGTCAGAGAGAAAGACGAGCTAAATCCCAGCTGAATGTCATTCTCTCCGTCTTGTCTGTGAATGAGCTAGTCCACGGAGATCACAGTCTGACAGGCTGAGATTGGATTAGAGGTTACTGTCAGTAAATCATTAACATCGCCACACAAGCCACATCTCAATCCTACACTGAACCAAAGCCACTTCCAAATCTGATTTCACAATGTTAAACTATTCAATTCAATTCAAGTGTTTTTGTACAGCGCTTTTCACAATTATTGCTATTTCAAAGCAGCCTTACAAAAGGCCCACCTTATTGGATTACAGTCAGAAGCAGAAAAGTGGAGGTTATTATTTGCCATAACTTTATTAGTTACTAATAACTTTAACTAATTAACTAGCAACTAATAGCTTTTAAGAGTTAAAGTTATATATAAGCATGCAGTTATATATTAAATAGGTGACGTCTGTGTACGTATGTTGTATGTATGTCAGGCCCGTAGCCAGCCTGGTGAAAGGGGTGGTTCTTTTTTTCTCAAAAAGTGGACCTTTTTGCAGTTACAGTGCATTTTAGTGACATTTTGTTTGCTGGATTAGCTAGTCATCGAGCTAGATGTCATCGAAACCACACTTTTTGATGCACTAAAAATATTTCCTAAAAATTGCAATTAAAAAATTAAAACATGACTCATTTTTAAAATACAAATTAATTATATCATATATCATTAGGAAAAAATAGCAATCTGTTAAAGTTTTAAAGTAAAAAACTGTAGCCTACTATCATTTATTAGACAAAAAACAAACTGGTCAGCACATTCAACTGTCCTCAGTCGCAATTGGGCATTTCAATAAAAAATAATCATTTAAACATATAATAATAATAATAATAATAATAATAATAATAATAATAATAATAATAATAATAATAATAATAATTAATTCTTCTGAATTGTTCTAGCCTCTTTGGCTAAAAAAAGTACATTTGAAAATTCCTGCATATCAACAATAGCCAATTGCCAATATATTCAAATTAATTTAATATGGTCCGCTTCTGGTGCTTCACACCTTTTTATTGAAAGAAGACTTATCTTGCATCAGATTATAGTCCCACCAAAGCAACAGCCGGCAAATGATTCCGTTTGGTCTTAAAGCCTTATTCGATGGATTATTTTTATTATTAATGATGGCATAGCAGTCAAAATAGGACAAATCTGATCATATATTGGACAAATTCATCTTTGTCAGTGAGGGTGGGTCCCAGATCACCTTTTGAAGTGGTTTGAGCGATCGGATTTATATCCAATCAGAATAAAACGAATGAAGTGACCAAACAGCCTCAAAAACACGTGTTTAAAATGACACTTTATTACAATATATATTTAAAATATATAAATATATTAATTATATAATATTTATTATATAATATTCGGTTACATAAAAAATTAAAAGGACAAATTCTGGACCTTTTGGCCGTGGGGGGTGGTTCGTTTGAACCACCTGAACCCCCCCTGCCTACAGGCATGTATGTTAATTGAAGTGTATTTGTGTATTAAGTGCATGTGTTGCCCTTAAAGTCTTCAGGAGGACTTTTTTTCTCTGCAATGTTTGGGATTTTGTGAAGCCTGTACATAAAAAACCCATGAAAGTTATTCTAGTAATTTATAGTAAATAATAAAGTGTTTTTGAACCTTATTATTTATTCATTAATTTTCCTTCGGCTTAGTCACTTATTTATTAGAGGTCACCACAGTGGAACCGCCAACTTATATGTTTTACATAGCGGATGCACTTTAGCTGCAACCCAGTACTGGGAAACACCCACACACTCACTCATTGACACATGCTACGGCCAATTTAGTTTATTCAATTCATTTATAGCGCATATCTTTGGACTGGGGGATCTTCCTCATGAGATCAGGCTGGTTTGTCCCTTTTACCATTAGTTTGCTACAAGAGAATGATGGGAAAGCCCCGCCCCCTACTCAATATTCCATTTAAGTTGGAAGTACATCAACATACTGGAATAAAAGTATTCCGGTTCACACATATTTTAAAGGGGTTCGTGTTATGCTTTTACCAGAATGTCTTTTCAGTAGTCTCAAAATATCTTGCTGATCTTGTATTATTTCTTGCTTTAAATGCCTTTTTTTATGTGGGAGGAAAAATATGCTGCTTGTGTGTCTTTTTAAATGCAAATAAGTTGAAGAGGGTGGAGCCCTTCATTCCCAAGTTACTCACACAATCACAAACAAAAGATCTGAATCTGTTTTAAAGTCATGTTTGTTTAGACTGTGCGTAAAAAATACATAATACTAAAAAATTATTCCAACAAAATCAACACAGATGGTATTTTTATAATAATTGTAATCTTGTTACAATAACACATGCTTGTGTTAGAATGCAGTTCCTCATTATCATCAAAGATTTATGAATGCAATGATATTGTAGGCTAGAAGCAGTAACAACTGGTTGATTAATAAAATCCACTTCAGGACTTAGGCTAGTAGTTGTAGTTTTATATTTAATAGATCTTAGTGCTTTTTGAATACATATTTAACATGACAAATTGGATTATGCATCTGAGTAATGTCAGCTCTGTTATATTGTCTTTAAATGGGAGATTACTGATAGGACTGACCGACTGAGCAAAGGTCTGCAGAGTCTGAAGTTCTGCCTGCAGCACAAAACCTCATTCATTTATCAGTTTGTAATCATGGTCGATGTTTCAGAATTATTTTCAGCCTTAGAGTTTCATTGCAGTGATTAAACCTTTGCTATAACATGGATGATACACTGTGTTAAAATGCCTTTGTAAAATCATAACATCAAACTATATTATATTTATCCTATTTTTTATATAAAAAAGTTATATGTTCTTAGTTTGGGTCACTTTTAGATATGAATATGCCAGTTTGACAAATCATTGCAGCATGAATTATTTTTCATGAGAAAGTAGAATGTTTATGTGAGTAAAAAAATTGTAAAGAGCTTTCCAGTGTAATATTTTAGCTACTGTTTTGATGTTGTGTTGTTAGATTCATTCATTCGTTCATTTTGTTTTCGGCTTAGTGTCACTTTATTAATCCGGGGTCACCACAGCGGAATGAACCACTAACTTATCCAGCATATGTTTTACGCAGCGGATGCCCTTCCGGCTGCAACCCATCATTGGGAAACATCCACACACACACACACACTCATTCACACACATACGCTACAGACAATTTAGCTTACCCAATTGACCTATAGCGCCTGTCTTTGGACTTGTGGAGAAACCAGAGCACCCAGAGGAAACCCACGCGAATAGAGACAGGGGTGGAGTGGCCATCTGTCAATTCTGGCAAATGCCAAAAAGACCATATCATTCTTTTAAATGTGGGCAGGTCAGTTTTTATTTTATTTTTATTTTATTTTTTGATATGTATTGTTTTTACATACAGACAGCTTTTATCTCTTGCTAGATGTGAATATTATGATAAGGATGATGATGATAATATGATAATATGATAATTAGTATATGGGAGAAAATGCAAACTCCACACAGAAATGCCAACTGGCCCAGCCGAGGCTTGAAGCAGCAACCTTCTTGCTGTGAGGCGAGACCACCATGCTGCCTGTGTTGTAGATATACATATAAATTTGAACTGTTTTTGAGCAATCATACGTATAAAATGAAAAGGGCTGAATTAAATTACTAGTAATTTTAATACATTTTGTTAGCCTTGTTTCATTCATTTGCCTTCGGCTTAGCCCCTTTATAGCCTAGTTTCTCATTTTCAAAATCAGAAATTAACGCAGCATGATAAAACATGGTATGAATTTTTTTTTTTACATTAACTATACCTTAAAAGCTGCTGATTAGAATAGATATAACTTTTTTTTTAAATAAAAATCTGACTTTTTATGTATATTCTTGTTTTTAGTATAATAATTCTTCCAAATGGACACGAAAAAAGCAGACTGCATAACTGAAATAAATAATTCCGATTTCATTATGAGTGTTTAAAGGCAGAATTAGAACTGAGGGGTCTGGCTGCAGACTCGGTGCAGATGCAATTTGAGCTGCAGCCAATGCTTTTTTATGTGCTCACCTAACTCCACCCCTAACTATCACAGTGATGTCACTAGGTCTATTGCAGGGGTGTCCAAACTCGGTCCTGGAGCATTAAAAAAGAAAAAAAAAAAAGAAAAAAAAAGATGTACACTCCACGCATGGATTTTACTTAGACAATGGAAATTTTATGGAATAGGCCTACTGGTACTACAGAACGGATAGCTGTAATGAATCAGAGCTGCTGCTTAAAGCAACACAAAAAGGAATGCAAAAAAAAAAAAAAAAAAACTCGGTCCTGGAGGGCTGGTGTCTTGAAGAGTTTAGCTCCAACCCTAATCAAACCCACCTGAACCAGATCAAGCTGTTACTAGATATACTAGAAACTTCCTGGCAGGTTTGTTAAAGCAAGTTGGGGCTAAACTCAGCAGGACACCGGCCCTCCAGGACCGAGTTTGGACACCCCTGCTCTATTGTGTCTGAAATTGCATCTATGAGCGACGCAATCTCAGCTTGCATCATAAAGGCTGCATCTAGATACTATTGGAATATTCTACAATATTTCTCCACCATTTTATGTTATATTCCCCTTCACACGTCTCCTAAACAACAGATGTCGCTACACATCTTTCCAGTTGGAAGCGAGTGAATAAAAATACCGTCGCGTGTGTTGATCGTCATCATCGTGTCCAATGTTTTCAAAATGGAGAGAAATGCGCGTCATAGTGAGCGTGTTGATTCATTTTGTTGATCGTGATTAAAAATAAGCCAAAGGCATGAAGTCAGACGCCGAGGAGTTGATGCCCAGACTCCTGCCAGTGGATTCCTGCGACACAGAGGACTATAATCTAACCGAGCCGCCCAGAAACCCTCAGGAATATCTCAGATTTGTCCAGTAAGTCTTTCTGCTAATGAGGTAAAGTGGGTTTTATGTTCGCACATTCGAGCTTTCTCCTTAATAATATTATTTCATAAAACTATTCAAATTGTACGTTAAATAAGGAAATCATATTAGCAGCCAATGACTACCGAAGTACACCATTGTTTAGTCAATTAAATGGTGCTAATGTTGTTTCGAAGTCATACGTTACTTACATGCTCTTTCAGAGTGAATATTCAAAGTAGAGTGAAAAATATGGAGCCAGATCAGTCTAAAAAAAATAATACATTTGCATTCATAAAATCCATAATTGCACAGCACAATTCATAAATCCACTACTCTAATTCATAAAATCAAAACACAATTCATAAATTCAAAAGTAAAAAGCTAAATATTTCCTAAATGCGCACACTTATGCATCTTGCATAAATGCATTTAAAATGTTTACGCAATTATGTATATTGAAAACTTTTGGATTGCTTTCCTCGTGCATTTATGAATTATGTGGTGTATTGGGATAATGTGTGTTTGTAATGATCTGGGTGGAAGCATTAAAAGTGTTCAAGAAGATACATTACAGCTTGATTATTTGGTTTTGGTGTGTCTAATTGTGGATGGAGCTAAAATCTGCAGGACACTGGCCCTCAAGGAATTTGGGCACCCCTGCTTGACACGCAATGACCCAGAGACTGTTTAGATTGCGTGTCACTGATGAGAAGATGGCAGATGTCCACTGTATGATGCCTGAAATGGCCTTAAACAATAACTAAATGCACTACAGAATATTAGTAATACACACACACATGCACAAATTACATGTAAATGCATCAACCTTTTCCAGCGTAAAACTCACTACTCTTGAGTACTTTTAAAAGGGCTATGTTTTACTCGTACTCATGAGTAATACTTACATCAGATACTTTTACTCTACTTGCACTACGTTTTTAGGCAAGTAATGGTACTTTTACTTGAGTATGATTTTCAGTACACTTTCCAAGTTCCAAGTATGAGTTCAAAACCACATTAACACTATTTAATTGACTGAACAAGGTTGTACTTTGGTAGTCATTGGCTGTTAATATGGTTTCCTTATTTACAATTGGCAAAGAATACTTTTCAGAAATGATTTTGTTAAGGAGAATGTTCGAATGTGCAAATATAAAACCAACTTTACCTCAATATTGAATATATGTTGTTCATGTTCATTAATACAGCCACTTTAAAACCTGCTTTATATTTTTGATGTTTTAAACTTTATTTGCTTATAGTTTGGTGATTATTTTACTATAAAGGTATGGGTCAATGACAGTTTAGTGTTTGCATTAAATAAATGTACAGAAGTGTTTTTTTTAAATAAGCAATATCACATTCATAGCAGTGCGATATGGCTATATATTGGCACTGGTGGGAGGTGTGCGTTGGCTTGAGGGTGCAGGCCATGTGCCTTAGTGTCCCACAAGTGACGATATACAGTAATATGGCACTGCTATGAGTGTGATATTCCATTTATACAACAGTTTGATGGCATAATCGTGTATATAAAAGAAAATCAAACACAGAGAGTCTCAAAAACCCTTTTTTAAGAGGAACTACTTTTTCATCGTTCATACGCATCTGCAGCTGACATCAGAACAGCAGAAACTGTTGCTACTTCACCAACGTCACTTTAGAGCTAGTATTTGAATGATTCTCTAGCGTAATATCTAAAGTGATGACAAAGCAGATTATTTTGCTCACATTTTAGGATTATAAGGCTGAACGGCATGAAGTGCCATCAGTCTACAGCGATTTCCCAGTATTTCTCTGCAATGGGGAGATCAGAATAATTAACCTGAAAAAGGCAACGCAAAGAAAACCTTTCCAGATTACTGTGGTATAAATATAGCACTACAAAATACAAACGAGAATTGCCTGTTCTGTAATGATTTGTCAAACTGTAGTCCTCTGCTTGCAACTCGTGTGGGCAGTGTAATACACAAGTGTGAAGAGACTGTACGAGTGCGGATATTACTTTAATATCTTATGTAATATTAAAGATTCAAGAACTGGACAGAACTGTTGCACAAACATGTAAAGCATAATAAATGTGAGTAAAAGTGCCTGATTGAATGTTTCAGATAATGTGTAAGAATAAAATGTCAAAATGTGGATGAAGTAATGTTTAGTTGTCTTTCAGCTTGTAGTCTGTTAACATGCCTAGTTTTATTAATATAAACAATACCAGTTTATTCATTTAATAAAAAAAATATTATATTAAAATGGTATTGCTGACAAATTATTAAAACGAGTGATCTGAAGGATAGTGGCACTGACAAAATATAAAGGTATACATGATTTAGTGTTTTGAGGTTGTACTTTAATGCTTTTGGTCAATAAAACTACTATTACACTGAATTTAGTGGCTGATTACTGTAAATATTGTCTGTAAAAATATATTCTAGTTCATTTTACACATTTTAATGTAGCAGGAAAAAACTTTAAAGATGTATTACCATTTCTTTTTTTGTTTTGATGAAAACCATACTTGACTTTATCCCTTATACAATGAACATTATAGTTCCAAGACAAGAATGGGTGTAGTTCAGTAGTTTTAGAATAACTTTAATGAAAGGTATTGACACACTTCAAATGTTGACTACTGTATATATTTTAACAGGAGGGAAGCATCTCTTTGCCCAGATGTCGTTGTGGCACAAATTGATCCAAAGAAGCTGAAGAAACAGTCAGTGAATGTGTCTGTGAGTGAGAAATGGGACAGACAAATAATCCGTTATAAATTCTGTAATGGGTAATATAATTGTGCACTGATTTTTTTTTTGTCTCAGATCACAGGTTGTCTTGCTGCACCTGAGGGCTTTTCACCCAGCTTTAAATGGCAGCAGCAACAAGTCAGCAGATTTTCAGAAGTCAGACAGGTGTTCAGTATTCACCGCACTGGTTTCTTTAAAGAGAAAGTTCACACAAAAAAAATGAAGATTTACTTATTTATGAATATTACCATTATTCAAGTGGGAGATTCTTTTTTCTGTTGAGCACAAAACAAGATATTTTGAATAATGTTAGGGCATACTCTCACTATGTACAGTTGCCTTGAAAAGGGACAAAGCATGCTTGTCCCCCCCTTCCGTCTCCCCCGATGGCCTGCAGTCACATTACATTCAGGCCTGAGCATGCTTACGTCATCAATGATGCACTGTTTAGTAAGCGCTTCTGCTCAGCACAGTGGAGATTTCTTTAGTTATATCGTTTTAGTAGTTTAGTAGTTTAGTAGTGACACGCAGTCAAATGTTTCATCAGATCAGCCACTTTTGACACTCATAAACTATCATAAAGTCCTCGTGCTGCAGGAATTAGGAGGTTTGCTAAAAGTGCAGCTGTCGTGCAGTGAGGGTTTTGCGTCTTTAATAATCTACGACAGTTTGTGTTCATTGAACAGTAAGAATGCTTAATAAATCCAAATGAAACAGTCCCGTAAAAGTCACGTCTCATCTTCACTTTCGGGCTCAGGCACCCTTTGCACTCACACTACAAGCGTACAGCGCCAAAACACAAGTGTACCGAGGTTTGGCACACCTTATCCAACCAGGCCAGGGATAGCATAGTGTGAGTACGCCCTTAGTAGTACCTGTAACCATTGACTTCCATAGTAAGAAAAATAAATATTATGGAAGTCAATGGTTACCGCTTTCCAACATTTTTCAGAATAACTTCTTGTCTTTAACAGATGAAAGAATCTAAAAACAGGTTTCCAGCTTTGTTCAAAGTAAAGGATGAGTAAATTATGACAGAATTCCCATTTTATTTTTCATTCTGTCATCATTTACGTGCATTTTGAAGAAAGCTGGAAACCTGTAATCATTGACTTCCATTGTATTTATTTTTCCTACCATGGAAGTCAATAGTTACAGTTTTTAAGCTTTCTTCAAAATTTCCACATGGGGATACTCATCCCAAGGACTCTAGAGATTGTGCAGCGCCATTGATGTGATCCAAGTTCTATAAAGAGATTATGCCAACCATAGAAGACTTCTAGAGGTCTCTATAACCCTGGACCAGGCCGTATCCTGAGCAGATTCTGTGGCGGTCATGGAGGAGTGAAGAGCATGAGAGTGATTCATGAAAGACCTATTGACAGATGAGTCTTCACATTGATCTTGTGGGCTAGCCTGTACACCCTCCGGTGACCTACTCACACCTGCAGCTTCTCCGCAATGAATGTCCAGAGCCTAGACTGCAGCTCTGCACAAGACGTTTGGCCAGAGGAGAAATGGTCATGCCCAACTGAGCCTGGTTTCTCTCTAGGTTTTTTTGCTTCTTTCGTCACTTGCTGAAGTTTGTTCCTCGCTACTGGCTTGCTTGGTTTGGGACTTGTGGAGCTGCGCATCGATGGATTTGCTCTTCAGTGTTTGGACTTTCAGCAGTGAAATTTAAACCACACCGAATTGAACTAAACTGAACTTCAACTCTGTAAACTAGACTGACACTGTTTAAATTAACTAGAACTTCTATGTTGAATTAAACTTCTAGATGAATTAAATTTATTTATTTATTATAATATATATTTAGATTCAACAGAGGAAAGAAACTCAAAAAGGTTTAAAACCACTTGAGGGAGAGTAAATAATGAGTAAATTGTTTGGGTGAGCTATCCCTTTAAGTACTTTTAGACTATGTAGAATTAGTTTTTTTTAGTCATCCATACATTTCTCGTTTCAGAGTGTGAACAAGCATCGTCAACATTGGAAAGCTCAGTTTTTGGATGATAATGTTGTCATGGTAAGACTTTATTTATTAATGGGCATAAATGTAATCTGAAAAAATGTGCTTAAAGACTTTTTTTCCTTTTAGCCTAAAACTGAGGATGAAGATGGATGGAAAAGGTTTTGCTTGGGTGAGAATGTTTGTCTTGAGATTCAGCTGAAAGAAGAAGACAGTGTAAATCCGGGACTCGATTATGTCAAGGTACTAATTTACCCTTCATTAGATCATTATACACTGTGATATAGATTGTAAATAGATTATATTAAAGGGATAGTTCACACAAAATGATAATTTGCTGTGATTTACTGTGATTACTGTGTATTTACTAATAAATTTTTGGCAATATAATATACATTTTAGGTGAAATTATGGTCTTTGGTGATAAAATGCATCTTAATGCCAACCAGCACTTTGAAATGAAAAAATATTAATACTCATGGCTCTTGATGATGAGATGACACTGAGGTCTTAAAGAGATAGTTTACACAAATTCGGTCCTGATTTACTCACCCTTCACTGGTTTTAAACCTGTTTGAGTTTCTTTCTTCTGTCAAGCACAAAAGAAGATATTTTTAAGGAAGCTGAAAACCTGTAACCATTGACTTCCATAGTATTTGTTATTTCTACACTCTCAGAAATAAAGGGACACAAGCTGTCACTGGGGTGGTACCTTTTCAAAAACTACAAATTTGTATATTAATATATTAATATTAATACCTCAAGGGTACATATTAGTACCTAAAAATTACAATAGTGTTCCTCTTAATATTTTTAGGTACTAATATATACTTTTGAGGTACCAATATGGACCCTTCAAGTACAAATATGTACCTTTTGAAAAGGTACCACCCCAGTGACAGCTCGCGTACTTTATTTCTGAGAGTGTGCTATGGATGTCAATGGTTTTCAGCATTCTTCAAAATATCTTCTTTTGTGTTCAACAGAAGAAAAGAATGGCTCGGAACTACTTGAGCGTGAGTAAATATTAAGTAAATAAATTTTTATGGTAAAGTGCCTCTTTAAGCTCCAGGAATATTTGTACTTTACGTGAAGTTTTATAAGTTAATTTCAAAGGCATCATGTAATTTGATTGATCACAGCTGGTCCCGCATCAACAATCATCGATAAACCAATCAGATGAATCAAAGTCTACAATAAATAGCCCAGTTTGTCTTACCTCCCTTATCTTCTTTTTTGAAGAATCCTCCCCATCTCTTCCTACCAGGGGGAGCTCTTAAGATCTACCTGATCTCAGACCCCCTTCTATGCTATACGATCAGGCGGGAGCCCTGGGCACAAGTATGTCCGAGCTCAGGGTTCTCTCCCAGGACAGCATGCCAAACTTGCAATAAGTATCAAGCAATAGCTAAGTGTGAACTCTTGAAACTGTAATAAATACACTCAGGGCTGAGACTCTGGTTAATCATGTTGTAAATGATCCATTTTTGTTATGACTGTTTCATTTCATAAGACATCAATGGAGCCACAAGTTTCAATCTTGTTGTGTCTGTATAGCGGCTTTTAGACAATCTTGACAAACCGTTTTAAAAACACTCAGGTATGGTTTTATTTGTGTTTCAATGGGAGCCTGGTGAATGGAAAATGGCACGGCAAAATTAAAAGTCGTACTTGGCTCAGAATTCCAGAAACGGTTAGACAACTGTGCTGAATCATGCTGGACTGGTAGAGAGTGTGTATGCATGATGTCTCCACTCTGTTTCCTGGCTGCCAATTTCTCCATAGCTGGCTAAGCAGAAGTGCGCTAGTCATTTATTTATCATTATTACTATTTTTTTTTTTTGTTATTCAGTGAAGTAAATATAAGTAAAAAAGGAGTGCCCAAAACAGAAATGTCTGATTCTCATCTGTAGAGGTGTATACATTACACTTGCATTACCAAGGCAATGATTGACGCATTTGTATTACATTCCAGAGAGCATCACAATGGAAAACAACATCGTGTTCATGCTTACTGTGCTGGATCAGCTCGGCAAAAAATGCTTAAGCAAAGAATACCGTGCGACACTATAATGGAAAAATGGCTTATATTTTTTTTTTAAGACTCTCAAAGTGCTGATAGCCATTGACATGTATTTTTATAAATCACCAGAACCCACGGTTTCAGCTGAAAATCCTCTTTAATGTTCTACTAAAGAGAACCGGTAACACTTTAGTTTAAGTAACAATTCGCACCATTTACTACTGGCTTGTTACCTGCCTATTATTAAGATATTAACTGTTTATTAGCACTTATAAAGTATGATCTTATTTTACATCCCAATACCTAAACAAAACGACAACATTAATAACTATTAATAAACCGCTAATTAGTAATTTATTGAGCTAAAAGTTTTGGTTTATAGCATTTGTTAAAGATTAAAATAAAGTGTGAGCAGAAAAACTACATTTTGGATGGCTTTAGTAAATTAACATCAGATTTGAATTTTGTGTGAACTGACCCCTTAAGTATAATATGTTTTTTTGACATTATTTGAGCAATTTTCAGTGAATAAATATTGTTGATTTCCCTTTTTATTAGACCGGTTTCCCACCTTTCCTGAGTATTGTCAGCAAACTAAGCCAGGTAACTTTCGATTGATAGCAGCTGTGGTTATTGTGTATCATGTATTTGACATATAGTCTGATAAATAATAAATTGTCATTTCATTGCATTCTCTGTTCAGTCAACCGTCTCTGCTGTGCTTGAGTATTTAATTAATTGGTTTGAAGAGAGAGACTTTGTTCCACAGTTGGTAAGTGAAAAGTGTATTTCTGAAATATGCTTAATGATATGTTCACTCTAAATGTTATTGACAAATATATATGTTAGTTTTGAAAGTGTGCCTTTTGTGTGTGTTTCCACATTACCTTACAAGTAGTTTATAATGTACTGTAGCTGTTGTGAATTTAAAAGGTCTGCAATGTTTCAGAGATCTAAGAGGATAAGAAATGGTTACTTTTTTTCCCAAAAGAACACTCATTTATTAGACTTACGTAATGCATAGTGGCAGTCTTTGGCTGATACAGTACAAAATGATTGTGTACACACTCTAAAAACCTAACCATTTGGTTAAAAAGTGTCATTTCTATTCCATATTTGGCCCAATGTTGGGTTAAAGCAACCCAAAATTATTTATAGTGTTTTAGTTGTGGAAGCCTCTGGAGATGGAATTCACATATGGTAATATTTATTGACATATACTTTATCTTTTAAGTTTATATTTATTTATTTAGAATTTTAAAGGCTGGGTTGTTTTAGCTACACTTTGGGTAAAACTCAAAATTGGGTTAAATTATTTGAATTAAAATTAAACTGTTGGCTTTGTCCATATTTGACCCAACATTGAGTTAAAACCACCCAGAAATATTTTTATATTGTTTTAGAGTGCCGAGGAAGCCTCTGGAGATTAAATTAAAATATGGAAATATTTATCAATGCATCTTTTTTTTAAATAATATTTATTTATTTAGAATTTGTGAATTTTAGATTTAGATCTTGGTTGTTTTAACCACACTTTGGGTCAAATTTAGACAAACTCAAAATTGGGTTAATTTTTTTGAATTATATTTAAATTACCTTTTTAACCCAACTGTTGGCTTTGTCCATATTTGACCCAGCATTGGGTTAAAACCACCCAGAATTTTTATTAGTTTTTTAGAGTGCTGATGATGCCGCTCGAGATGAAGTCAAATATGATCATATTTATTAACATATCTTTTTTTTTTTATAATAAAAATGTATTTATTTAGAATTTTAGAGGCTGGGTTGTTTTAGCCACACTTTGGGTCGCATTTTTACAAACTCAAAACTGGGTTAATTTATTTCAATTACATTTAAATTACTTTTGAAACCAAACTATTGACCATATGTTAACATTTGACCTAGCATTGGATTAAAATAACCCAGCATTTTTTAGAATAAGCATTTGATTTCTGACACAAGGTACAATTGGTCGACCGATCTCAAGTCTGTCATGGTCAATTCTCTGACCAATCTCAGTAGAGCAGGCTCTCAGAAAGGAGGAATTTACCAAAACCGTATCTCTGACCAAACCATTTTAGACACGGAGAAAAGAGCTAGTGCTGTTAAGGCTGGGACACTCAAAGCGTTAGGGATGGGCGATATCAATAACTTTCTTTCTGGTCCGATACCAAGTATTTCAAGACAAGTATCGCAGATTCTGATGCTTCAATTAAATATGTTATGGTGATTTCATAATGTTTTTTAAATCATCTTCAGTATTATTATTAAATAAAATACAATATATAATAACTTTATACATTTATTAAAATTACAGAACAAACATTGGCTATATAAGTGTAACTGAGGCCAGCTAGCGTAGTGCTCTGCTGGTAAACCTCACTCTGACCTATAGGTGTTCTAGCGACAGATGCTCAAGGCCATGGTCCTTAGCCTACTTGTTAGAGCAACTGACTCCCATGCAAAGAATCGCTGGTTCGATTCCAGCTCAGCACGGGTTTGGTGCAGTAGGACTGGTGGGTTACATGTGGGGGCTTGTCTGTGATGGGAGTGAGATTTAGGGGGGGTGAGTGTAATGGAGGCCAGCTAGCGAAGCTCTATGCAGGTAAATCTCATTCTATGCAGTCTCACTCCTCTGACCTCTAAAGGTGCTCCAGCGAAAGACGCTCGAGGCCGAGGTCTTTAGCCTCTTTGTTAGAGCAACTGACTCCTAAACAAAGAATCTCCTCTGACCTCTAAAGGTGCTCTACGCTAGCTGGCCTCCGTTACACTCACCCCCCTAAACCTCACTCCCATCCCGGACGAGCCCCCACATGTAACCAACCGGTCCTACTGCACCCAACTCGGTCTGGGCTGGGATTGAACCAACGATACTTTGCATGGAAGTCGGTAACATAGAAGTTGGTAGGAGTTAAATACTCCTACAGTAGTATTTAAAACTACGGTAGGAGACCTCCCAAAATAAACTTAGACACTTTTGAGCTTTCAGCACTTCTAGATTGCTCAAATAGTATTATAACAACAATTTAAAGCTATTATTGAGCCGTATTTTTCACATGTGGGGGCTTGTCTGGGATGGGAGTGATGTTTAGGGGGGTGAGTGTAATGGAGGCCAGCTAGCGAAGCTCTATGCAGGTAAATCTCACTCTTCTGACCTCTAAAGGTGCTCTAGCAACAGACGCTAGAGGCCATGGTCTTTAGCCTCCTTGTTAGAGCAACCGACTCCCATACAAAGAATCGCTGGTTTGATCCCAGCTCAGACCGGATTGGGTGCAGTAAGACCGGTGGATTTCATAACAAAAAAATAACAGTGACCTTTGATTTGGTGTCCTAGCCTTTATTTAATTTGATTGTTTCGATGGATTTAAAACTACTGTAGGAGACCTCTAAAATAAAATTGGACACATTTGAACTTTCAGCATTTCTAGATTGCTCAAATAGTATTATAACAACAATTTAAAGCTATTTTTGAGTCATATTTTTCACTATGCGTTGCTTAAACTAATCTTTATCTCCACAGGGCAGATGGCTATATGCATTACTAGCTTGCCTTGAGAAACCATTGCTTCCTGAAGCTCATTCCCTTATCAGACAGTTGGCAAGACGGTGCTCAGCAGTGCGTGCCAATCTGGTAAACACTTATTTTACTCTGCTCTGAATTAAAAGCTGAGGGTACCACTCAGATCGTGCCTCGCTTCGGCTGCAGCTGCAATACTGAAGCTTGTTTTTGAGAGCCTAAAATAGGCTGAATAAAACAGACTATTTTATTTTTTTCCTCTTCAGGAGAGCAAAGATGATGATCGTTTGTCAGCTCTTAACTTGATGATCTGTATTGTTGCCAGGTAACTGACATGGTGCTGTTTTGGCCCGATTTAGTGTTTCCTGAAATATGTGCAGGTGGTTTTATGATGTATAATCACACGTCTCTCTGTTAAAGGTATTTCGAGCAGAATGATTTGGCTGACAAAGAGTGAAGCAGGTCTTGGAAACAGATGGAAGAAACTTTGCGAGGAACTTTTGTAAGAGATTTTGTAAAATATAGACTATACAGTGACTTTGCCAATAGTTCAATGTAAAATAAAGTAAGCCAGCTGTAATGGAAATTATGTCTCACGTTAAACATTGAGAAAACATTTGTCAAATAAAACTGGCTTCTTGGTATTAAACTGTCATGTTTTTGTGCTGTGAATGGCAAATTAAACCATGCCAGATTAAAAGGATTCACTGGAAAACATGCCATTTTATATAATATGGGGAAAGTTCCTCTTTGCAACAAATGTCTATTGTTTTAGCTTACTTTGTTTAATGGCTGCTTACTCATTAAAATAAAAGAAATGCAATGTGTTCTTTCAACAACAACAACAAAAAAAAAACAATGTGAGATGTTTAAAAAAAATTGGTGTGTGATTTTTATTTACTTTCTTGGTCTATCTGTTAACTAATTTAACATTGTTGAAACCATAACTAGGGTGTCACGGTGGTGCAGTGGGTAGCACAATCGCCTCATAGCAAGAAGGTTGCAGGATCAAGCCCCGGCTGGGTCAGTTGGCATTTCTCTGTGGAGTTTGCATGTACTCCCCATGTTTTGGTTTTCCCCACAGTCCAAATACATGAATTGGCCTTCTGCTGTGTAAAATGTGCTGGATAAGTTGGTGGTTCATTCCACATAGGCAGCCATTTACCTGTCATTGAGCAGAGCAAAGACAGTTGACGTTGTCCGTCCACAAGATGGCGACAGAGACAGCATAATAAGGTAGTGTTGGCGCTGCTTTGGTGTTTTGGGGGATAATTATTGTGATCTCCCGATTGCAACAGAGAAATACTGGGAAATCTCTGTGGACTGATGGCATTTCATGTCGTTCAGCCGTATAAATGTGAGCAAAATCACTTGTTTTGTCATCACTTTAGATATTACGCTACAGAATCATTCAAATTCTAGCTCTAAAGTGACGTTAATAAAGTATCAATGGTATCTGCTGTTCTGACGTCAGCTGCAGATGTGAATGAGTGGTGGAAGAAAGTAGTTCCTCATACAAAAGGGTTTTTAGACTCTCATCTTTTTTATACACACACGATTATGCCATTGAACTGTTGTATAAATGCAATATCACACTCGTAGTAGTGCGATATGGCTGTATATCGTCACTGGTGGGACACTAAGGCACATTGTGCCAACACACGCCTCCCACCAGTGCCACTATACAGCCATATTGTACTGCTACTTGTGTGATATTTCTCATATATAACTTTTATTCCAAAGTAAGTAGTAGAAAATAGTAAGTTGAATAAAAATTAAACGATAAATTATTTTTATAAAGGTTATGTAAATTGAGTTAGTTGAGTCAGAGCCAGATTCTTGGCAAATAAATAGGCTATTAGTAGTAGTAGCGAGAGCTGTAATAAATAAATAAATCCATATAAAGCCATATAACTACATTTTATTCTGCTTCTCGCAAAGCCTATCTTTGTCTTTAAAAGAGTTTGAATAAGTCAGAAAAATCAAAAGACTTGCTTCCATGTTGTATAGTAATTGTTATCGTCAAACATATAGGAAAATGTCAGATAAAAATATTGTGTAACAATGTTGTAATGTTATGATGACAGCTAAAAATGTATATCTGAGGCTGAAAAGCATATGACTGAATGTAATATTACATCTCGTCTGTCAATCAAAGGGTTGTTGCTAGAAGGGATACAGCTGTGCCGAGAAGTTCACGAGAATTATTCATATTATTTAATAAATGACCCCTTAATTGTGTTTATTAACGGCTTCCCCTATTCCAACCCTCACGGTAATGTAAAAACAGCAATTATAACACGAAATATTCACATTATTTATTAAAGAACTCACTAAATTGTATTTTATTACCATCGACCCCTACCCCAATTCAAACCATATCCTCACAGTAATGTAAAAACAGTAATTATAAAGAGAAATATTTTTATTATTTATTAAATTACCTATTAAGTTGTATTTTATTAATCTACTCCTACCCCAAAGCTAAACTCAATCCTCACAGTAATGTAAAAACAGTGATTATAACGATAAATATTCATACTATTTTTAAGTTACATATTCAATTGTCTTTTGTTAATGTCCCAATCCTAAACCTAATCATCGCAGTAATGTGAAAATATTAATTATTGTCGTACAGTGTACAAAATTACGCTATATTGACGTGAGTATCCACAGTTGTATCTCTTCTAGACTTTACCGCAATCAAACGTACAGGCACCGCCCACGTGATCACGGCTACGCGCCTACATTGAGCCGTGCGCGTTCGCGACACCCCACGCGCTGCTGGAAGACGGAGAGCAAGATGGCGGTGGCCGTGCGAAGTTTGCAAGACCAGCTGGAAAAAGCCAAGGAAGGCTTAAAGAGCGTGGACGAGAATATTCGAAAACTAACCGGCAGAGATCCGAGTGAACTAAGGTATTGATTAATGAACGCGTTTTAATCATTAGCGTGTTTGTTTTGGAGAAATTACACCAGGGCCTGTTAGCAAGCTAAAATTGCGGCTAGCTCACAAGCTAAATGAGAGCACATGTGTCCAATTCGGCAATAAAATACCAATACGTTACATGAATTATTATTTGATAAGTGCTATTTATTTTGAGTTACTTGGTTATTTATAAATTTGTATGGTGGATATCCAGCAGCGGGTTGATGGTTGAGAAAACAATGACACGCCTCACAAAACCAAGTCTTAGCTATGCATAATGAGGGCTGTTTTCTGGATCTACGTTTAGTAACTTGTTTAAAAGCTTGAAAATAAGGTTTCTTTAGAGATTAACAGCTTAGTTAAAACGAGAATATAGGAACTTCCTGTTTTGTTTTGAATGGGAAGTGTTGTCTGTCTTAAAGAGCTTTGCCCTGATTGTTGTATTAGATCTTTTGCATTATCGTTTTGTCCCCTATGAGCCTTGATATGCCCAAGAAACGGGTTTATTTTCTTGTAATTCCGGATGTTTGTATGGGACAGGCTTGTTTGTTTTTAAACGATCATAGGTTTTTGTTACATGTCAGGTGGTATAAAGGGGATTTGCCATTGTCATTCTTGACCAGGGGTGCCCAAAGTTTTTGTTGAATGAAGTGTCAAAAAACAAATATTTTTGAGAGCCATGGGCCAAAGGTAAATGTACCTAACCAAACTATATTACATTAAAGTTGTCGTGGGAAAATATCCAATTTAGTTCAAATTAAATATAAAACATTACTTTTCTTAATTGTATTAACCAATGCAGTATGATTTTTAAATGAGAACTTATTGCAATAAAAATATAAACAATCACATTTTAACTGTAGTTTAATGCTGATCACACTAGTCAAGGAGAAGCTGCCTTTGACTTGATTTTCTCACCAAAGTCTCTGGATTGTCGGGTGACAGTATGTACATTTAAACTAAATCTGATTAATTTACACCATTTAATTAAAACATTTAATATCAGTTTGCTTTAACAATAAAACAAACAATCAGGGTAACCTTGAATTTTAATTGACAATCTTGAAACCATCTTCATTATTCTCTCTTCTTAGATGGTATAGTGGGCCAAATCAAAAGTTACCAGTGGCCGACTTTGTCCCACGCGCCCTAGTTTGGGCACCTTGTTTTTTAATAAGACCATTTCATCGAGCAAAAATCTATGTTGTGTAAGATGAGTCCTCAGTTGTCTATTGTCCATGCAAGCTTCTGTGTAATGTTTGCACATTGAGATGACTTAATTGTATTACTTTGATCAGAATGAGACAAAGATTTGCCTTTTCAACACAAAGCAACATTTTAAATCCTCCTCTGTGTTTGCTTTGCTTTTATTTAATGAATGTGACTTAATTGAATACTTGATATTGTGGTATTTAATTTTTTTGCGACTATTTATTTGTGTATTTGGCAGGGACAGTGTACATTAATTAGCATTGCTGCAAATGCACCAGAATTAGCCAGAAGGCTGTTTTTCCATCCGTTGTTTCTGGACAGATGTTACAATTGTCACCCTAAAAACAATACAAAAATTATACAATCAATCAAGCATAGTTAAGAAGCACTAAAATAGACATAGTTAAGTAGATCCTAATAAAAAATTATATGTACAAAATAAACTGAACACCAACGTTATGTAATAGAAATAAAAGTAGTTAAACGTATATTATATATCAATAATTCAGACTACACATTGCAGATCCTGCGACGTGATCATTGTGGATGCACACATTGCGATACCAATGCTCAATCGATATATTGTGCAGCCCTAGGTTCTATTGTTATTGAACAATAGTTATATTTTGCAGATGTTGCTTAGTTTTCCTTTTAATTGAGCATGTAATTTATTTCAACTGCTTGCATATATACAGCGTGTTTTCACACAAAAGAGCTTAGTTCAATTAGTTCAAAAGAGCTTAGTTCAATATTAGTTCAACTTTACAGTGAACTTGATTTGACATTGTTTTAAGCCATGAACTTAATTAGCCAGATATGAGGTAACTAACATTGAAGCAAACACCGCATTGAGCAGTTTAATTCATCATACACTTGTGATTTGTGTTAAATTTGCGGTTTTATTTAAATGTGTGGTTATTAACTGTGTATCTTTTGCCTTTTTCAGACCGGGTCAGAATAGGAGACTTACCATCCCAGGCCCAGGAGGAGGTAGGGGGCGTGGAATCAATTTGCTGAGGTAATAATCTGTTTGTATATAGACGAACACATGCTCATATTAAATGCATGTTTTTTTAACCTCTGTAAACCTCTTTCAGGCGTGGACTCTCAGATAGCGGTGGAGGACCCCCAGCCAAACTGAGAGACATCGACGGGGCACTCTTGAGGTGAGGAATCTCTTGCCAAATTTCCACTTTCTGTGTATTTTATGAACTAAGGTTGTTGCCGTGTTTTTTTTTTGCATGATATTTACTGATGTCTGTCAAACTAGGCTGGCAGGGGATCAGCGAGCCAGGAGAGATTCACGCCATGACAGCGACGCTGAGGATGATGATGACGTCAAAAAAGTATGTCGGTTTTGTTCCCTTGCAATGTAGATTTGGACCCCTGCCCCCTTTCCCCCTCTTCTTTAAACATTCTTGCTTTATTTTCTGTTTACAGCCAGCGTTGCAGTCATCTGTGGTTGCTACCTCCAAGGAACGTACGCGCCGAGATCTTATTCAAGATCAGACCATGGATGAGAGAGGAAAGCAGAGGTAATGCTTCTGTTTTAGGCTGTGTCTGCGACGCTTTTATCATTTAATTCCTAATTTTTCTAGCACATATCGAGTGATTGTTAGCTGCTTAGAATTGAAATTGAATTGAGATTTTTTTTTTTCATCTCATTCAGGAACCGGCGCATGTTTGGCCTGTTGATGGGAACATTGCAGAAGTTTAAACAGGAGTCTACTGTGTCCACAGAGCGGGTAGGCATATGAATTTTATTCTTGCCCTTTAATTTTTGTAATCTAGAATGAAGATTTTAAAATTACCCCCACTTCCAGTCTTGATTTTATCATTTCTAGAAGATTTTATGAAGTGAACTCAAATTATTCAGTAAATTTCTTCCAGAAAGTTTTAGAATTTTATTCGCATATTAATGTAAAAACTGATACATAACAGTTTTTTTTTTTTTTTTTTTTTTTTTTAATTTTTATTTATTATTATATTTCTATTCTGAATAGTTTTTTCTATGAAGTAGGGCTGCACGATATTGGAATAATCTGACATTGCGATATTTTGTTGTTCTGCAATTTTATTCATTTCAGTAGGAATTTCTATATTAGATTTCTTGAAACGCTTGAAGAAAACAACATTAATTTAAATAGTTTGAGGCGATTTTGTAAGGGTGTGACTAATGTATAAAGAATAATAATCAAATAGCAAGCTCAAATAATTACATTTAGAGCAAATAAAGTAAAATAACCAGTGCTTTATGGTTTTTTAGGAGAGTCAGAGTATTCAGGTCCAGAAACTGAATAATGAAATGTAAAGTAACACTTTATAGTCTTCATTGCATCAATTCAGTAAAATTATTCTTCAATAAAGTTAGAAATATTGTACATTATTGGCTCGGATGCTTTACACTCTCTAGAAATGCTTTTAAAACGCATGCAAATGATAAAGTTTCACTCTGTTATGTTTATACTTTGCAGTGACTCCACAAATCTCATGTATTCTCAACTGCTGATCGCTTATCTCATAGCATATTCTGCGACTTGCCTATTGCGGATATTGATGCTGTAACGCTATATTGTGCAGCCCTACTATGAAGAGGACCAAAGAAGCTGACATGACATTATATAAAAGATGTATAATATGATCAACTGCTTCTCTACAGCTGAATTATTTTCAACTCCCTTTATTTGTATTCAGTTCAACTTGAGATCAAGTAAAGTTGAACCAAAATGTGAAAACAAAGTGCTGCTTTAATTTGAAAACTTCTACCCCTGCAGTTAAAAAGGCGGCAAGAAATTGAGCAGAAATTGGAAGTGCAGGCAGAACAGGAGCGTAAAAAAGTGGAGTGTGAAAGGAGAGAGCTCTTTGAAGAAAGACGTGCCAAACAAACGGAGCTGCGACTTCTGGAGCACAAAGTGGAGCTCGCTCAACTGGTATGTCTCGCAGCTGCAGGAAAACAGCTCTTTTATTGTATCCCTGCAGTAGTTTTATTTGAGCATACTGTCCTTGGTCTGACTTTTCCATGCATGAATTGTTGTTTTTCAGCAAGAAGAGTGGAATGCACATAATTCTAAGCTCATCAAATTTATTCGCACGAAGACCAAACCCCCGATCTTCTATTTGCCTGGGCGAATGTGCTCCGCTACGCAAAAGCTCCTTGAGGAGTCACAGAAAAAACTCAATGGTATGTTGTTTTTCTTGGGCATTAGTTTTGTTTTGTCTCAACTTTTCTAATCTTGTATCATTTTAGACTGTTTATTACTATTCATTTATTTTTTTACATTTAGCTCTAGAAAGCATGAAAATGCATCTGCAATATGTTGCTGTCTGATGACTTCAACCACCTACAATGAAAATCTGAAATGTGGCCATGTTGCATCTGTAGTTATCTATATAGATAAATTATTATTATTAAATGCTATGTGTGATGCAAGTACATGCAAATATTTATTTACTGCTAATTGGTCAAACAAGTTTGTGGATATTTCACCAATTATTGATTTATTAACTGATAACATGGCAAATTTACTTTTTGAGTTTATATCAGTTTACAGTATAAAACATTGTAAATAGAGACTGAGAATTTCCTAGTTCCATTATGGATCCATGTAAAAATTTAGTAGCGCATTAATAAATAGAAAGCAAAAAATGCTAATGCGCCGTGTACTACCTGAACGTGATCACTAAACCAGAACACGTTCAAGTAGCTTTAAAGAATTTAAGACTTGAAACTAAAAATATTTAAACAAATTTTAGTTTTTAATATCGATATTTGACTAATTAGTCTTTTACAATAGAGTGTATGCACAGAAACTTTTAATTTCTATCAAGCCAGCTTAATAGCCTCAAGTGAACTGTCATGCCCTTATAAAATCTTGGTGTTTAAGATCTAGTTTCTTTAAAATCAGTGATCTTCACTGCCTGATTGAGATTCGATTTAAAGTTTATTTCAGTCTGGACAAGAAGCGCTGCATTAAATCCCATTGTTCTGTGCCATGCCTTTCTAAAATATGGATATTTATTTTACCATTGTGTGTGTGTGTGTGTGTGTGTGTGTGTGTGTGTGTGTATGTATATATATATGTATATATATATATATATATATATATATATATATATATATATATATATATATATATATATATATATATATATATATATATATATATATATATATATATATATATATATATATATATATATATATATAATTTTTTATTTTATTTTTTTCTTGCCTGCTGCTTCTGATGGCGCTTGCGTCTAAACTGCCTGTCATCTCTCTTTATGCTTGAACAAATAAATTAATGCTTAAATATATTAAACAGGTTATATTTTAAAGCATTTACATTATGGATGCTGTAAAACAAACATTATGAAATTGAAAATAGTCACATCAACCTTTTATCCTGAAGTGTATCAGTGGCTGAAAAACACTTGCTATGCATCTAGCCCATTGATGGCCAACTGTAACCAGATATATTCTGATAACCAGAATGATGTACGTTTTAGACACCACGGTGTTGGTTGTGTATAACGTGGTCTTTGACTCTTAATTCAAAATAATCTAAAAAAATCAAACAAAAGAACTTAAAATACTTATCTTTTCCTCGAATGAAATGGATGTTGGTTTGAAAATGTCATCAGTTTTTATTTGTCCACTTCTCAGGTGTGTTTGATGAGAGACGCGAAGCCTTTGCTGAGCAAATCAATAAAATGGAAGCTCGGCCAAGGCGTCAGTCCCAGAGGACAGGGGACAAAGAAATGGAGGGCAGCCGTCGGGCTGAAGAAACGAAGAAAGAAGATCAAGAGGAGGGTAAGGCTGGTGTAGGCCGGGCAGGTAACAGGCATGTTGTGGAGATGGATGACGAGGATGAAGATATAGTAGAGGAGGAAGCAGAGGAGAGCTCAGAGGTTAGGGAGAGAGATGAGGATCAGGAGCAGGAACAGGGAGAAGAGAAGGAAGAGAAAAATGAGGAGAGTGAGAGGAAGGCAGAGGAAGACGAGGAGGAAGAGGATGAAGATCCAGGAACGGTTGAGGTTAAGGAAGATGAGGAAGAACAGATGGAGGTCACTGAGGTTGTGGGGGAGGTTGAGGCACAGGGTAAGTTGCAGGTTGAGAGTCCAGAAGCAACAGTTGAAGAGGTAGGTAATGTAAGAATGGAGGAAGAGCAGGAGGTAGAAAGTGAGACTCAGCAGGAAGTTACGGTAGACTCCCAGCAAACTCCTGAAAACCAGACGGAAACCCAGCCTGAGGAGAGTAAAGAGCCTCAAGTGGATGCCCCGAGCCCTAACGAGACCCAACACGACAGCAAAGAAGAGGAAGCTGCTGTGCCTGAGACTCAACAGCCACAGGCTGAACCTGAACCAGAACCAGAAGTCCCTTCTCAAGAGCCGAGCCAAGAACTCTCAGTAGAGCCGCAAGCAGCCAAAACAGACACAAAGGAAGCTGGAGAGGAGGCTGATGATGCTCGCGGACGAGCCAAAGTCCAAGCCAAGAAGAGCAAGAGCCGAAGTAGCAGCAGCTCCTCTTCCAGCTCCTCCTCCAGCTCGTCGTCCAGTGGCTCCAGCTCCTCTTCTAGCGGATCCAGCAGCAGCTCCTCCGGCTCCTCCTCATCATCCAGTTCACGCTCTCGCAGTCGCGGCCGGGATAGAGAAAACCGGGATCACAAACACCGCCGTAGACCTTCAGACCGAGAGCGGAGGAGGAGCGGCAGTGAGAGGGCGCACAAATCCTCTAAAAGGAGTGGACGGGAAGGCAAAGGGTCTAAAGACAAAAACTCTAAACCCGACCGCAAGAGGACGAGCTCTGAGGGAAGAAGGTCTTCCAGGAGTGAGAGGGATCGGAAGTCTGATCGGAAAGATCGCCGTTGAGTTGATGACCGTCTGGTGTAGTTTCTTCGAGGATGTCATGTGGTTACTATTTTTAATTTTTTTTTCCTCTGAGGCACAGTTTCCTAACTATTTTTCTTGAGTGGAATTTACAATTAAGGTCTCCATCTCCGGATATTTTTTTTTTTTCCGTATAGTTTTGTCTGATTATTTCAGTCTATCTGAGAATTTTTAAAGATTTCTAAACAGTGCTTTTAAGAGCCATCACTCTAAAAAATGTCATGCTGTATCAGACCTTCCACGGACATTATTCTCGAAACATGCTTGTGCTGATCCTTCACCTGATCCACTATGGTTTTACCAGTTTCTGTCATACAGCTTAAACGCTGACTTTTCCAGTTACGTGATGCCATATTAATGTGATTTTTAATCATCGGTAAATAACAAGCGTCCAATCTGGCAGTATCTCACAGTGATGAAGTTCTTTTTGTTGTTGGAGCTAAATTGTCCATTTTTTGGGGGTGGGGGTAAACATTAAAGACAATTTCTCTTCATACATCTGTTCTTGTTGTTTTTATGTTGACACGCTTTAATTCCCACCATGGAGTTGCAGATTTCTAATAGGTTTACGTTTTAAAGAGGATCGCTTATTATTAAAGCTTTTGCGTTTATTCCTAAATTTGTAAATGAATAAGCATAGCATAGTAAATAATTACTTAATAGGTCACTAAAAAACAAATTAGAAATCCGCTTCTTGATCCAATATGTAAAATCCTGGAGGGCCGGTGTCCTGCAGATTTTCGCTTCAACCCTAATTGACACACCTGAACCAGCTAATCAAGCTCTAAGTATACTAGAAACTTCCAGGCAGGTGTGTTGAGGCAAGTTGGAGCTAATCTATGCAGGACACTAGCCCTCCAGGACCAAGTTTAGGCACCCCTGGCCTATACAATGCTAAAAACAAGTAAAACGCATAAAATAATAGTACATTTATCCTGTAGTAATTAACTGGTTGGTAGTGGCATGCTTTTTTCTGACGTACTTGTAACGTATAAGAATAAATCTGTTATTTAAATGATTAAAACATACAATTAGATTAAACCCTAGTTGTGTGAATGATTTTGGCAAAACGTATAAACTTAAATGTATGGCTGCCTTGTGAACTTTATGGATTTAAGTCAGTGTAGCATTATTCCTCATAAAATCTGATTTTCTCATTTTTTGTAGGAAAACAAAAAGGTTTTGGATGTTACATGGAAAAATGGACGTTGTATGTAGTCATATGTGCTGTTCTTCTCCACAGGGTGGCAGCAGTGCTTTATAAAACAACAGTCAAATATGCATTTTCCGCAGGTCTTCTGCAGCGTTTTCGCCAGCTGAATGGGTATCTTGTTGTTTCCACACAGTTTCACTCGACATCAGAGCAACTGAGCATAAAATTTATTTCCATATCCATCTTACCCACATGAAATGGATATCATGAAGTGCATGTATAACTTTGTGAATAGATATATACTCATGACTACCATTTGCACCAATGCGATTCCAATGGCCAATTAAAATCATCTTTAAATAGCAGTCCTCGACATACAACAGTAGTCACTGGAATGGAAACGAACTATTCAAAATATGTAAATTTTGAAGAAAATCTATTAAATCTGTCTCAATCTTAAAATGATAGTTAACCCAAAATGAAAACTACCATGTTTATTCACCCTTGACTTGTTTCAAACCAGTTTAAACGTTACCAATGAGTTCTATAGCGTCTGATTTACCCACTATTGGGGTAACATAGGTCTCAAACTCTATTCCTGGAGGGCTGCACCTTTGCACAGTTTTGCTCCAACCCTAATTAAACACAGCTGATTCAACTATGTGTTCAAGACTAATAGAGACTATTATGTAGGTGTAAGTTGGAGCTGGTTGAAGCTAAACTGCAGGGCTGTGGCCCTCCAGGAATTGAGTTCGAGACCACTGGTGGAAACGGTACAGATTGTTACAATGTTCTTAAAAAAGTACAATCTTTTGTGTTAAAAATAAATAAATATAAAAATACACTTATTCTAAACAAGTCAAGGGGGTGAATCATAATTGATAGGATTTTTATTTTTTGGAGAACTGTCTCTTTAAAAGCAACGTGACATGAAAACTTTTTCTCAAAATTGGACATTTAACCAGGATGTGATCCTTTTTTTATTATTCAGTAGATCCTTAAAAAGATTTTTAGTTGAAATTGAGGTCATTGGTGATTTAAAATGCAATACTTTGGCTTTGAAACATACAGCAAAATAATGCTTTGCTAACAATATACTGGTGTCTGGGCGAGTGGTTAGCACTGTCGTCTCCAGGTGTGGATTCAGGGATTTTGGGCATCTAAACAATTCCAGCCAGAGGGCCCAATAGATCTAAAATGCACGTTATGTGTTTCAATTATTTATTTGCTGTTTTGTTCTTATATCATTCGATCTCATTTTCTACATTTTGTCTTAATGCAAAATAATACTATGTAAATCACCTTGTAAAACTTTTGAAACGATTTCTTAAGAAACTTGAGATGTTCTCTTAAGATGAATTCAAAACTAAACATGCTAGATGAACTATTTCGTTTTTAAAACTAAATATTTACTGATTTGACTGCTGGACTGGTCCATGATAGAAGGTTAGGGACACATTTGTCCAGATGTAATAATTACGTTAAAATTTACTTTTTTAGACCCTCACTGTACAGCATTTGTGATAGAAAACAATGTTATATATAATTTATGGTATCATACTTATTTGGGTGCCCTCACATTTCCTGGGGGCCTAAGTTGCCACTTACCTTGCTTATTAGTTAAATCCACCCCTGGTCGTCTCGTCTGGTTCGAGTCCCGGTAAGGCCAGTTGGCATTTCTGTGTGGAGTTTGCATGTTCTCCCTGTTTCCCCCACAGTCCAAAGACATGCGCTTTAGGTAAATTGAATGAACTAAATCGGCCATAGTGTATGAGTGTGTATGGATGTTTCCCAGTGCTGGGTTGCAGCTGGAAGGGCATCCGCTGCGTTAAACATGCTGGATAATTTGGCAGTTCATTCCACTGTGGCGACCCCTGATGAATAAAGGGACTAAGCTGAAGGAAAATGAATGAATGAATGTACTGGTGTCATTGAAATGATGGTGGTCTCTAATAAGCTTCTGTCGGTATCAAATTCTCGTTGCCATTAATTGCTGATGCTTTTATCGCGATATACAGTATTATCACAATATTTACCTATTCTGCAAAAATTATGAACCGGTAATAACCTAAAAATTGTATATGCGTATTAAATCTGTAATAATATAGAAATTAAATACTAAATGAATGATAAAGTACAAACAGGTAACACTTTACATTAAAGAGTCATAAGTGAACGTTATTTAATGCATTAAAATCAACAGTGAGAAATAACTACATTATAGTTAGGCTATACGGTAACAAACAAAATCCCAGGATTTTTATATTTTGGAGAACTCTTTAAGACAACGTGACATAAAAAAAACTTTTTTTTCCATAAAGGGACCATTCACTCAAAATTGAACATTTAACCAGGATGTGATTTTTTTTTTTTTATTATTCAGTAGAACATTAACAAAGATTTTTAGCTGAAATTAAGGTCCTTGGTAATTTAAAATGCAAGACATTGGCCTTGAGTGTCAAAAAAAAAAAAAAAAGCATACAGCAAAATAGCAAAATAATAACCATGTTTTGCTGACAATGTACTGGTGTCTTAATGAAATGATGGTGGTTTCTAATAGGCTTTCCCTGGTATCAAATTCTCTTGTTGCCATTAATTAATTAATTGCTGATGCTTTTATCACAATTATTAGTATTATTAGTAATATTTTAGTATTATCACAATATTGACCTATTCTGCAAAAATTATTAACGGGTAATAACCCAAAAGTTAATGTATTGCTTTATTGTATATACGTATTAAATCTGTAATAATATAGAAATTAAATATTAAACAAATGATAAAGTACAAACAGGTAACACTTTACATTAAAGAGTAATTAGTAGTAAAAATTAGTTGATGCAGTAAAATTAACAGTGAGAAATAACCATAATGCACTACCTGACAAAAGTCATGTCGTCTAAGTTTTAGGAACAACAATAACTTGACTTCTAGTTGATCATTTGGTATCGGAAGTGGCTT
The DNA here is from genome assembly GCF_903798145.1 of Danio aesculapii. Lineage (NCBI taxonomy): Eukaryota > Metazoa > Chordata > Actinopteri > Cypriniformes > Danionidae > Danio > Danio aesculapii. The sequence goes on along the minus strand of NC_079451.1, from coordinate 39,994,357 downwards.
ATATTTAGATTAAGTTTATTTTACCAATATAAAATATGATCATGCCTTGATTTTTAATTATTTAATTAGGACTGTAAGGTCTGACTTTGCTCAGACAAAAGTCTTGTCACTTAACGGAAATAATGCACAGTATAGAATATAAAGTCATGGTGCAGTGGAAAAAAAATTAATGTTGTGTATGACTCTCATGAGCTTGGACGACTGCATCCATACATCTCTGTAATGACTCAAATAACTTATTAATAAAGTCATCTGGAATGGCAAAGGAAGCATTTTTGCTGGAGTTCATCAAGACTCTTTGGATTCATCTTCAATGTCTCCTCCATCTTAACCCAGACATGCTCATAATGTTCATGTCTGGTGACTGGGCAGGCCAATCATGGAGCACTTGGACCTTCTTTGCTTTCAGAAACTTTGATGTGGAGGCTGAAGTATGAGAAGGAGCGATATCCTGCTGAAGAATTTGCCCTCTCCTGTGGTTTGTAATGTAATGGGCAGCACAAATGTCTTGATAGCTCAGGCTGTTGATGTTGTCATCCACTCTGCAGATCTCTCGTACGCCCCCATACTGAATGTAACCTCAAACCATGATTTTCCTTCAGCAAATTTGACTGATTTCTGTGAGAATATTGGGTTCATGTGGGTTCCAATAGGTCTTCTGCAGTATTTGTGATGAATGGGATGCAGTTTAACAGATGATTTATCAGAAAAATCTACCTTCTGCCACTATTCCAAATGATAAACCAGAAGTCAAGTTATTATTTGTTGCTCTTACAACTGGGATTGATGACGACTTTTGTCAGGTAGTGTATAGTTAAATAATATCGGACAAATTCTCTATAAATAGTCACAGAATTTACTATGTCCTAGGCCAGATTAACATGTGAAAATGTTTGAAAATAAATCTCCTTTAAAGTCTTCATCCATTTGGTGATGTGATGAACAATTACTATCAATTAAACAGTCTGAATATTCTTAAAAGACACTCAAAATTTTAAATAATTAATAACTATTCATGTATTTTCGACCACATACCAATATGCTGAATACTGAATTATGAACACCGACATAATCTCTAACCATGTTCTCAACAGTCTGGGGCAAACTAATTCAATTTTATCGTTTCATTTTAGTGAACTGGCCCTTTAAACGCACACGCCTTATTGTGAAGGATGATTGGTTAATGTTATACATGCGATTCAAATTGACTTTAAGTGCTGTGCTTCATGATGGGTCGTCATTATTACATGCTAATGCTTCTACAGGATCTTTGTTCGTCTTCCCAGTGTAACCCTGCGTGCCCTTCTGGCTCAGAGAAAGTGAGCAGTCAGCCGTTTCTGAGGCTCATTAGTGCTGTCTGTCTGTCTCTGATGAGCGGGATGATGAAGCCTTTCTATTGATCGTCTCCAGAGGGAAAAAGTGCTGTGTAAACAGGACAGAGGGACCAGTTCGAGGTGAAGCAGAGAACTTTTTTGTCGTGCTGTCTCGGTGGGTTTCATTTCAACCTGTACATGTCTTTATGAAGCTGTGTGGTTCATTCATTACTTACTGTGAGATGACACAGAAGAGACACACACACGACAATCCTAGTGATTGCTGATTAAACGACATCAGAATCAATGTTGGAGGCTGGGTGTAATCCTTAAAGCGATAGTTCACCCAAAAATTAAAATTCTGTCGTCGTTTGCTTATACTCCGTTTGTTTGAGTTTATTTCTTCAATTAAATTAACGCAAATGAAGATCTAGCCTAATGAGGAATGTTGGAACAATGCAACCATTTACTTTTCATAAGCCCCTTTCACACAGTGATACTGGTAAATATTCGGAAAATTACCCAAACGACTTTACTGGTAACTTCAAAAAAGCGCTGTTCACACAGGCAAGGACGTTCTGGAATTTTTCCGGAAAACTACGTTCACACATCCATTTCAAAATACCGGTAAATTCTGACATTATTAACCAGAAATGAGCTCAAACAGCTGCGATTGTATTTGTAAACGTTATAGGGATCTGGCTTCATGGTTTCACTTTTATTAAAGGGCACCTTTGGTAAAAAATCTACTTTTCAAGATGTTTGGACAGACATATGTGCATGTATGGTGTATAGACCGTCATATTGGGGTGATATAAGCACACCCAGTGCTTTTTTTACAATTTAACAACATAAAAAACAGTGGACCAATTGGAGCGGTTTTCAAACCGACCGCAACTTTACGTAGGAGTGGGGTCCCCCAGCCCACCAATATTGATTGACAGGCGCGTCATCAAATCCTCAGTTTGTTGATTCACGTCCGCCATTTTCAGCGTGAGTCGAAGCAATATCACTAAAGGAGCACGCTAGCTCTATTTTTAGATGCAAGGCTCATTGGGCTCAACACAAGAGCAATATTCTCCACATTATCGCTCTAATCGGAATTATTGGTTGTATCTTTAGGTAGGTTTGCAAACATGTGTACTTCTCATTGAGTCTACCTTATACTTCAGCCGTTTGCATTTCTCGCGATCCCAGAAGCTCCCTGTGATCTTAACTAGCATGTGTTTTAGAATTCTATACATCGGTTTCTATCAGGGTACACTCAAGTCGGACGTGTGTCGCCGTTCGCCGTTGTGTGTACCCTGATAGAAACCTATGTTTAGAATTCAAAAATGCGTGGCGCGACGATTCGGGACACTTCATGTTTCTGCCGCGCCACAGAGAGTGTCTGGTGTGCCGTGTCGCGGCTTCGAGCAGCGCATCTGGTGCCTCAGTCAAAGTTAATTCAGTGTGCGTGGTTATTAGTTTCTGTGTACAAGCTCGGCACTTGAAACTAGCACACAGTTGGCTGTAAAACTGTACAAAGACACATATGATTTTGTACTCTCTGCTTGGTCTGTGTCCGAGTCGTACATGTATGACTGAATGCGGATCCTCTCACTTATGTTGCTTCTCTCTGTCTGCCTGTCAGAATCTGTTGCAAACACAGAGCGGGTGAGCTCATGTCCCCGCCCCCTTGTTACATTGGGCGGGAAGCCGAAACTAATTTTCATGTGAAGCAACACACCCCTAAATCAGCGAACTGTGGACACGCCCCCAACATGACACTTTTTAACACGTTATAATAAAAAAATATCTATTTTAATCTTAATTGTGTTTTAAACTGAACCTAAACTGGCACACTCAGAAGAACCATAATATTAATATTAAATCATAAAAAAGAGGTAAACTATGTGCCCTTTAAAGCTATAGCATTCATGCAACTAAAGCTTTTTTGCAAAGGCAGAAGGACTAACTGCAGCTAAACGTTTACACATTTGACTACATTACACATTCTGTGGATGAATAAGTATTGTGAACAACTTCGATGAAAACATATGGAGGAACACTTTCGCATGTCAAGATGTACATAATATGTGTGCTGGCGCTCACCGGAGCACTCCTGCACTTCACATGCACAAGCAGAGATTAAAGGTAAACAAACAGCGGTTTATCATAAACATTTTATCGATAATATTTTACACAGTTGGCATTAGGAAGCAAGAAATATGTTATCTGACCAACAACTAGCAGCTAAATGTGTTTGGAAAAGTATCCAAAGGGTTTTATTTTCAAGCAGAGTACGACAGCTGTCACTGGGGTGGTACCTTTTCAAAAGGTACACATTTGTACTTCAAGGATCCATATTGGTACTTCAAAAGTATATATAAGTACCTACAAATTTTAAAAGGAGCACTTTTGTACTTTTTAGGTACCAATATGTACCCTTGAGGTATTAATTTGTACCTTTTGAAAAGGTACCACCCCAGTAACAGATCTTGTACCTTTATTAATTTGTACCTTTTGAAAAGGTACCACCCCAGTGACAGATCTTGTACCTTTATTATACCTTTAGAGTATCTATCTATCTATCTATCTATCTATCTATCTATCTATCTATCTATCTATCTATCTATCTATCTATCTATCTATCTATCTATCTGTCTATCTGTCTATCTGTCTATCTGTCTGTCTGTCTGTCTGTCGGCCTATGGATTTAGTTTGTTTCAAGAGTTCACACTTAGCTGATGATTAATTATAAGCTACTTTGGCATGCTTTTTTCTACAAACTTTTAAAAAATTTTCTGACATTTTCACCTAATGCATAATTATGTTGTAAGATGATAAAATTAGTAATACTGCTGCCATCAGTAGCAATAACACACAAATATTCTAATTTAAATGATCACTTTATCACTTTATTGGTGACATTTTATTTATTTATTTTAAAACAGAGAGCTTTGAAATGAATGCATTTGATGAAATGTTATTGTCTTAAGTACATTTATAATAATATGGGAAAAAATTATGCAAAAATCTAGTAGGTTCATCCAGGATGGCCAAGTGGTTAAGGCAGTGTGCTAAAGATTCAATGGATAAATGTCTATGGGTTCAAACCCCACTCCTGATCTAAAAATGTGCTTTACAATTGTCGCATTAATGGATTTGATGATATACTATTGTCTTTGGTACCTCTACAGAATAATAACAGGAAGATAATGTTGTATGTTCAACTGTAAAGCCCAACAATCAACTTTATCAAATGAAATGAGTGTTGTTTGCTCAAAATTGACTGAAAGTTAATTCTACTCATTTGAAAAGAGTTTTGAACTCTGTGTTGAAGGTAATGAGTTAATTAAATACCTCATTACTTCAACTTAAATGAAGTAAGTTCACAGTACTCATATACATTAGTTTTTTTTTTACTCAAATGGTTTGTTGTTATCAGTTTCCTCAAATGGTTTGATTTGGCGTAACTCTTTGGGTTTTACAGATGGTTTGAGTTCTCTTCATTTATCGGGTTTTACTGTGCTCAGATTGCTTCATTTACTGAAATGGATTAAGTTTACAGTATATATAAGGATTAGTTTTTGAACTTAAATGGTTTGTTGCAATCGGTTTCCTCAAATGGTTTGAGTTACCTTAACTTTTTGGGTTTTAAGCTGTGGTCACACTGGGCTTTACCTCCCATAGACTTCCATTCATACGCAAGCGAATGCGTCAGACCGGAAACGCAAGGTCATGCGTCAAGTTTCGCACATTGCTGCGGTGCAAAGTTCAAGCTTGGTGACCTCAGACCTGTGAAATCGCATCACTTGATTGCGTGAGACCAATCGAGGATCAAAACAGGACCTCTCTGGACAGAAATTTAAAATATGGAGCAATCGCTGGCTTTTTTTAATGTCTAATCATCTTGTTTAATCCCGCCCCTTTTCGCAGCGCCACACGACAGAATTTCGCACACACAAAGCCCGGTGTGACCGTAGCTTTACAGTGTAGGATGGCCGTAAGGTTAAAGCAGGGGTGCCCAATCTTGTTCCTGGAGATCTACCTTCCTACAGAGTTCAGCTGCATCCTTGATCAAATGCACCTGTAGTTAATTACCAAGTGCACCTTCAGATCTTAGTTGATTTAAGCCCAGTTCACACTACAGGATTTTAAACATCGGCAGATCGCTGTACTGTTCACACTACATGACTTGGTTTTGTGTCTTTTATCGCTGTGTTCACACTACGCGACACTACGTAAATGATCCACAAGAGGGGGTTGACACACTACAAGATCTGACAACAACTAGTTCCCCTACAGCTCAGTCCAGCTACCAAACCACAGCCAATGAAATGTTGAGGGAGGACTTGTCAGAAAAAGCTGAACACTGCTTGTGTGCTGATGACATCACTGACAGCTTTTCAAGCTTTCAAGTAAGCATTTAAAAACATCGTCAATCAGCGTATGCATCAGCGGATTAATCGCTCACCTGCAAGGTTCGAGGATTGATTCACAGAGTTTTTAATTTTTGTAATTTAATAACTTTGAAATAAAACTAACATATCTATAACACCCTGACGTTTCCTAAATATCTGTGTATTTCTATCTAACATTGTTATTTTTTAAATTACAAAACAGCAAAGAACTGAGCATCTCTACCTTTAATTACCATCTTGGTCAAAATGACTGCTTACATGTCCGATACTTTTCGCTGTGTGAATTATTTTTTTTTGCCTAGCAACTTCCTGCTAACATAAACAACTCTCTGATAGCAAAAACATAAATTTACTTCAGATTTATCTCTCAAAACAGCATATTCTCTGCAGGAAAATAGCTCCTGTTTGAAAGTGAAAATGAAAGCGAGCCCCAGACCTTTGCGTGTTCTAGTATCTTAACTACATATTTCTAGGCTGTATTACCAAAAAAGATAATATTTTCAGGGTAATGGTCTCATCAAATATGATAACAGACATTCAGAGCTTAATTTTAATATCTCAATAGAAGTTTTGAATGTAAATATTATGTGACAAAATGACGCTTTATATGAGAACGGTCAGAATGACCGGTATGGTAATTCTAATAGTTACAGAATTCTAGTTCCACTGTTAATATAGCCTACTCTCGTGTCCGTGTTAATGCAGAATGAAGCAAGTGCACCGATGCCCATTCTGGCTAATTTACAGAGGTTTCTGTTGATCTCCTGAGCACACAGGCATTCAGCTCAAGCTGATATGCTCTCTCATTGGCTGCAGCTCGCCACTACATCTGACCGCACGTTGGGTCGCGTCTGCCGACTGCTCTGGAATATTCAGCATGCTAGATATCGGATTTGCGTCTGCAAGGTGTCAGCGATGCTTCAGCGAGCCTCTTTGATTGTTCAGTAGTTCACACATAAAGACTGGCGAGCGTTGAGCAGATTTCTTCCCGATCTCAGCCCGATCTGTCGGCGAGCTTGTTAACTTCCAAATCGGGCTCAAATCAGGCTTAAAATTCTGTAGAGTGAAATAGGCTTTAGTTGTTTTTAGTCAGGATTGGAGCTGAACTCTGCAGGAAGATAGGTCTCAAATGGCCACTTACCACTTTATTGGTGTCATTTTATTTATTTTTTGTTTTACCTTATTCACTAAATGATTCTGAACAATAGTATGATAGTCGAATATTACTGTTAGTGCATAAATAAATGATTGTGTTACTCCCATTGTCAGTGTGTGATCTTGCAGTGCCAGCTTTCTGTCAGTGGTCAGGTTTTTTTTTTCCTAGCAGTCAAGCGAGAACAGTTTGATTTTTAGATCAATATCAAGATTCCTTCCCCCAAGCTTCAAAGGCAGAATGATTGAGTACAGCTCAATGAAAGCAGGCTCTTTTAATAAGCGGGTGTGGGAGTCCCTTATAAATGGCTTAACTGACATGTTCACTGACACTAGTGTGTGTCACTTAGGCTAGTTTAACAGTTTGTTCTTTCAGTTGTCAGGCTCACAGGGGATCCGATTGGACTCCGGTCTCAGGAGCGTATTTGTGCGTGACTCCTGTTGTAAAGGAGGAATTAAACTGAGCTGGTTGGTGTTAAGTTTGCTTTGGTGAACTCAGTCCACTGGTGATTTTCAACTTGATGTCTGCTGCTGCATTGATCAAGGCTGCTTTTCACTAATCATGTCAACATCCTTTCTGCAGCATGTATTTATTAAATGTTTCAGTGCTGGGTTGTTCGTCTCTCATCCCTCTCCTTGTTTTTCTTTTCTTTTTAGAATATGAAACAATCAGAATGACACATTTTGAGCGATGAGATAGTGATGTGAGAAGTTATATTGACTGCAGATGCTGTCAAAATTAGTTATTTTAAAAAGTGAGTAAACCCATTTGCTTATTAGTGATTAGTGGGGTCAGACAGAATCTGTGGACATTTTTTGCTATTTTTGCGCAGAATTTTGTTAAAAATCTGCGGATTTATGTGGAATGGTTTTGATAGTATCACAACTAAAAACTTAATATATGAAATTAAAAATAATACCTTTTTTAACTTAAATGTTTACAATGCAAATCCAATTAGATCAACTTTATTTGGTAAACAAAGTAAGTCTCTCATATACAGTAACATATCTTCTAAAAGATAAAATATATTACTTAACAAACTGTATTGTACATAAATCATATGAATATTTCCATATTAGTCAATAATAAACTGAATAATTATAAATTTACACACATTTACACAAGTAAATAAACAGAACCAATGATGGGCTAAAAATCTGCAGAATTCTGCGCACACAGATTCCTAGTGATTAGTTGACTTTACTTAAAAAAACTAAGTCAACCCATTGTAACTTGGAGCTGTTATGCCCGATTGACACAGGGTGTCATCGTCAACGCTTCCCATTCACTTTGAATGGGTGACATCAAGCGTTGCCAAACTGAATTGTGGATTAGTTGCTCGCTGCAGAAGTTGGGAATTTCTCAACTTTTGAAGCGCCAGCGGAAGCGTCAGCCAATCAGATCGCTTTATACAAATACCCTAGGTCTAATTTCATTGGTTAAAGCTGCTGTAACAATTGCTGAGCATCAAGCTTTAGACACGCCCTCAGTCAAGCATTGATGCTGAAGCCCCATGTCAATCGGGCGTTAAGTTGCCTTAACTTAATACTTAATAATTATGTATAGTTCATTTATTTAAATATTTTAAGGCAAGGTGTTTACTCACTTTCTTTATAATGGAAAGTCAACTTATCACCTTTTTACAGTGTTGCCTTGCTATGTGAATAGTGGGATGGCTGAGTGCTTAAGGTGTTGTACTTAAGATCAATAGGCAAGTGTCTTTGTGCTTTCAAACCCATCTCATGGTAATAAATTAAATGTTTATAAATTGTTGCATCAATGCATTTTATGAATTATGTTCAGCTATACAGCTTTAATTATTTAGAAATAAAATGTTGGCAAAGATGTAAAGAAATTGCCCAGGATAGCTGGATGTGTAAGACATTGGACTTATAGTCTAATGGACAAATAACCTGACAGTTTTCATTAGAGCTTCTTGTTTGGCATTGGCTTGGTGTGCAGGGCCTAATGCATTAAACTAAAGATGCAATGGATGAATATACACTTGAGTTCAAACCCTACTCCTTATAGCCAAATTAGTACAAGAAAATCAATGCATTTGATGAAATTTTTAGGCTTAAGTAATTATATAACAATATGGGTAAAATTGATGCAAAGATGTTGCAAATTCTACCAGGATGGCTGAGTGGTTAAGGTGTTGGACTTAAGATCCAATGGGCAAATGTCCTCGTGGGTTCAATCCCCACTCCTGGTAATAAAATATGTTTTTTGAAGTTGTTGAATTATATTCAGCTGTACAGCATTTTAATTAATATGGAAAAATTGCCAAGGATCTGGAGAAATTAACCAGGAGGGACAAGTGCTTAAGCCTTTGGACTTAAGGTCTAGTGGACAAATGTCCTCATGGGTTCAAACCCCACTCCTTTTAACTAAATAAGTGTATTAAGGTTGTTGGATCAATGTATTTGATGAAATATTATTGTCATCTCTGTACATCTACAGTAATATGGAAAAACAGGTTGTCAAAGATGTTGAAAAGTTGATTAGGACATCCGAACACTTAAGGCATTAGACTTAAGGTCTAAAGCCTCCTTTTCACTGCACATGACAAGCGACAGACCGGAAGTCATTCATTTCCAATGGAGAGTAGTCCGGGAGCTGCGTGGAGTATCGATCATCTCAGTATGCAGAAAAATAGGATCCAAATTGAGCGGCAGATCCTTTGAAATATTTGACCTCCTGCGACTATACCGTATGTGACCGGCCGACAGGCTGTGATGCGGGGTTTGTGAGGTTTGTGCGTGCGAGATGAGAAATAGTTTTTTCATTATTTTTTGAATAAGAGAAAGATATATATAAAAAACTTTTCTTTTCATAAATGAGTAACAAAAAATATGTTTTTTTTATGTTGTCTCCACATTCCCTCCACATTTTTTTTTGTGGTGTATGAGTTTCTAGTATTCATTTATTCATCTATTCAATCATGGTGAATATTCAAGGCACGGAGAATAAAGGCTCTTTTTGCACTTTATTTCGGACACCACGAGAATTTATCTTCTCTCTCATGGTGCACGGCAACACTGAAAATTCTGTGCGACTGCCACAAGGGGGCATACACCGACAGTCATGTCCAAATGTCTTGTGTGGTGGAAAGGCAGCTTAAGGGACAAATGACTTCATTGGTTAAAACCCTACTTCTGGTGACAAAATAAGTGCTTTAAATCTATTATACAACCCTGGCTGGGTTAGTTGGCATAACTGTGTGGAGTTTGCATGTTCTCCCCGTGTTGGCGTGGGTTTCCTCCGGGTGCTCTGGTTTCCCCCACAGTGCAAAGACATGCAGTATAGGTGAATGGCTGAATTGGCTAAAATGGCTAAATTGGCCATAGTGCATGTGTGTGAATACAAGAGTGTATGGGTGTTTCCCAGTGTTGGATTGTGGCTGGAAGGGCATCCGCTGTGTAAAAAATATGCTGGATAAGTTGGCGGTTCATTCCGCTGTGGCGGCCCCTAAAGGGACTAAGCTGAAGGATGATAAAAGAATGAATGAATGAAATTTGTTGTACCGATATGTTTCATCACCAGGATGGCTGAGTGGTTAAGGCGTTGGACTTAAGATCCAATGGACAAATGTCCTCGTGGGTTCAAACCCCACTCCTGGTAGAAACTGATAAACTCAGAAGTTGTTGAATTATGTTTGGCTGAACAGCTTCTATAATAATTCTGAAAAAAAAACAGCCAAAGATGTGTGGAAATTAACCAGGATGGCTGAGTGGTTAAAGGCTTGGACTTAAATGAACAAAGGTTCTCGTGTGTTTCAAACCCCACTTTTGGTTACTGAAAAGGGCTTTAAAGTCGTTGCATTAATGGATTTGATGATATGCTATTGGTACATCTATAATCATGGAAAAGTAATGAAAAATGTGCTTTATTAAACCAGGATATCCAAGTGGTTAAGGTGTTGGATTTAAGATCCAATAGACAATGTCTGCCGAGTACATAAAGCATTGGACTCTAATAGGCATTTGAACACCCTTGTGGGTTCAAACCCCACTCCTGGTACCAAAATAAGTGCTTTGTTGAACAGGATAAAGAAACTCACACAGGTTTGGATCAAGTGCGATGAGCAAATGATGACAGAATTTTTATTTTTGGGTGAACTATCCCTTTAAGAAGCCAATCAATGTGATAAAGGAATTGGATTTAAAGTCCAATGTTCTCATGGTTCAGATCCCACTCTTAATTACAAAATAGTATTTTAAAGAGTAAGCTCCAGTGCATTTAAATTAATTGGAAGATTTATTATTGTTTTCAGAACACACACAAACCACATGGCAAGCCACATGGCAGCAGTGATTAGGAGGGCTGAGTAGCCATTGGGGTTAAGATCTAATGGAGATGTTTCTTCATGGTTTCAAACTCCTGGTAAGTACAATTTTGTTGTCAGTGCAAACAATTTTTCAGAACCCCCACACGTGTTTTTGATGTCTTTCAAGGGGGTTCAAGCATTAATTAGGAGAATCCAACGCCCCTGTAGTTCACATCCTGTATATATTTACAGTCAAGACGATCCTTTAATCAAAGCTAAAACTATTGAACAACACCCATTATTGTCTTAGGACAATTTTGAAAAACTTTGATGTCTGCTGTTACACAGTGTTTGTTTATAGTAGGTGCTCCACTTTATAGAAGCTGCTGGATAACATTCTATACTCCCATTGGTAATTGCTGCTGATTGAATATGAAATGACAGAAATAGTAAGAGCAAAAATGCTATGCATGCCAGTGAGGTCAGAACACATTTATTAAGTGCAAGTGACATTTTTTGTGTTTAGATTTATGTGAGATACAGCGTTGATCTTAGTATTTGCAGTCATCTGAGTGCTGAAAGTGGCACCGCGGCTGCTGGGCTCCATTGGGAGATGGCATTCAATCTTTCATTTTGATGTAGTATGGAAAGCCCCAAGGCACAGAGTAGCAGTCGACACCATGTTTGCACCACTGCAGAGCTTTGTGCTTTTAGATCTCAAATTCTCCAAAAGATCTGTTGTGTTTTCTCACATACACAAGCCTAAAATGTACGTTTTCCTCCTAATTGCTATTTTCCTTGACTCTGTTTATATTTCTTGTAGACATTTTGTCTGGCCTGGTTGGGTTCCCGCACCCCCATCGGGTTGAGATCTTTGAACTGGTTGGTAATACAGCCACAGATTTAGACATCATGTGAAGCACCATGGCAACAGCAAAATCTAGTAAATCTTAAGAATAGTTTAAGAAAAATACCAAAATGCTTAATTCTCATGCTCTGGAGTTATGAAATGATCTGCGACTGTCGTGGTTTCCGGCTGTTCCATTAATTAATAAAACTCAGTATGGAGGTTATGAATATCAGAAGAATAGACTTTGTTGGATAGTCCAATAGGACGTCACGATGGCGCAGTGGGTAGCACGATCGCCTCACAGCAAGAAGGTTGCTGGTTCAAGCTGCCCAAAGACATGCGGTACAGGTGAATTGGGTAAGCTAAATTGTCCGTAGAGTATGAGTGTGAATGCAAGAGTGTATGGGTGTTTCCAAGTAGGGTTGGGTACAGAAACCTGATGCCATTATGGCACCGGTACCTTTGTAACCGATATGCACCGGACCGAATCAGCATAGGAATTTCGGTGCCTAATTCCGGTGCCACTGGTGCTGTAAGAACGTCAGAACCATTCAGGTGGTGCATCAAAGGCACACATAAGTTTGCGTTGTCACACCATCTCTAAATATTTAATTCTAAACAGCTTTGATGGTTACAGACACCATCAGCTATGTCAGGCATTTGTTCTAGTTGCTTATAGAAGGCAAAGCGTGCAGTATGGCGCGACTGTGGTGAGCGACTCCCTTCATCAACACGCATGATCGCATTCATCTAATTTGCCTAAATTAAGCGTTCTAAAGTGTGGCTATATTTTACAAGCAAGGATTCTGACACACCAACATGCAGCAGATGCTTTACAAAAGTTGCGTGTAAGGGGGAAACACGTCAAATTTATGAAATTTGAGGGCACGTGGAATCAACTTAAAGGTGAGGAATGCAGTGTCTTTGACAGCTTGTGACATCATCTGGCACTTTTTTAGTGAGTACGTTTACATGGACACCAATACTCTGATCGCGATTCTACCTCGTAACCAACGATTTTTATTTTTATTTTATTTTATTTAATTTTATTTATTTATTTTTTTACAAAATTATCTTAAAGGACCACAGACACAAACTACGGAGGAAACATTTATAGGCTGGTGACTCAATGACGTTAATGGATCTATGTGCTATAACATGTAACTGGGAATCATGAATGTAACATTCAAAAAGCAACTCATGTAAGCACCTGAATCATATTATTGTCTTATTCAGATTAAGGCAAATCATTAGATTACTGATGTCCATGTAAAAGTAGTCACAAGCCCCAAACCCAGAAAAAAGGTGTTCCCTGATTTTCATGACAGCCTTTCCACAGGTCAGTAGTAAGCTAATGTAATGTTAATAGCATAATGAAATCTTGCATTCATGCTAACAAGCAAATGATCAAAAGAAATATAATAATGCAGTTTTAATATATAACATATGAATTGATTTTTACTTGAAACTTATAAAAAAAAAAATATATATATATATATACATATATATATATATATATATATATATATATATATATATATATATATATATATATATATATATATATATATATATATATATATATGTGTATATATATATATATATATATATATATATATATTTAATAAATAATACAATAATTGGGGCGACACAGTGACTCAGTAGGTAGTGCTGTCGCCTCACAGCAAGAAGGTCGCTGGTTCGAGTCTCATCTGGGTCAGTTGGCGCTTCTGTGTGGAGTTTGCATGGTCTCCCTGCGTTCGTGTGGGTTTCCTCCGGGTTTTCCGGTTTCCCCCACAGTCCAAAGACATGTGGTACAGGTGAATTGGGAAGGCTAAATTGTCCATAGTGTATGAGTGTGAGTGAGTGTGTATGGATGTTGCCCAGAGATGGGTTGCGGCTGGAAGGGCATCCACTGCGTAAAACATGTGCTGGATAAGTTAGCGGTTCATTCCGCTGTGGCGACCCTGGATTAATTTCGGAACAAAGCTGAAAAGAAAATGAATGATTGAATGAATGAATACAACCGCAACCATATCCGATCTAACAACAACAACCATTGTTCATCACAAAACTAGCAATGTGAGCTAACAAAATCATATGGCTAGTTTGGATTTCATTTACACTTTAAATACCGACTGCTTAACAAGTCAATTTCACACAGTATTTAGTGAATCATTCTAGCAGAGTATGTACTAATTTAGCCATTCCATATATCCTCAAGAGCCGTGCACACCCACATGATGTCCAGCAGAAACCCACACAGAAAATACGAAAAAATAATATCTGCAAATGCACTTCCAACACAGTCTTTTTTTGCCTGAAGTGGGCCAGAAACTCTAGTTGTCTCCCACACGGGCCTGCAGAGCAAAGGACAAACTCATGCTTATATTGTTCTTCTGACAAATCCTACAACAAAGCTCTGGCCTCCTCTCCGTGCCGGCCTAAGGCTTAGACTCTGGATTTAACTCCAAAGCCACTGGCTCAAGTAACCGCGGCCAGTTTCTGGGTCTCTACAACCATGTGCATTGACACGCATCCCGTAGGAGGCCACTGAAAGGCCAATTCTTTCACCCCAATCTTGCACCTACCACCCTCTGAAGTCCCCTGAGCCGCAAAGCAGACAAGCCCGTCATTTGTTCTGAAGTACAGTAATCTCTGTGAAGAGCCGGAGCGATTGTGTTGCAGTTGTTCAATCTTGGAGGAGACGCCAAGTGCAAGTGCTTGTCTTTTTGGGTGGAGGAAAAGCACTCAGGCGGATGCTCTGCTTTTCCTCTGTAGCACTCTGACACAGATGAACTCAAAATAGACAGGCAGAGGCTGTATTATTTACCTTGGCGGTCAGATTTTGGTACTTTTTTTTCTTGTAATGAGGGAGTTTTTAATAATAAATGTGGAAGCTGCACTGCAGGGTTCCACACCATTCATTGTCTCAACACAAATTTATTAAGTTAGCATAACAAATTTAAGTGGATTGAACAGTTTTCCCCAAAAAATCTCCAGAAATGGGTTAAGTTCATTTTAAAAAAGTAGATTGAACAAGCAGCCAAAAATTTTTTCGAGTGCGTTTTAGTATAGTATAGTATAGTATAGTATAGTATAGTATAGTATAGTATAGTATAGTATAGTATAGTATTAGTATAATACAATTAGAATCATCTATAAAAACGTATTGCTGCCCATGACAATGTGAATATATATATATATATATATATATATATGTATATGTATATATGTATATATCTATATACACCCTTGTGTATTACCCCACTTACACAGTGACAGCAGATCAATAAACACTAGCCTTAGCTGGGTCAGTTGGCATTTCTGTGTGGAGTTTGCATGTTCTCTCCCCGTGTTCGCATTGGGTTTCCTCCGGGTGCTCTGGTTTCCCCTACAAATCCAAAGACATGTGGTATAGGTGAGTTGGGTAGGCTAAATTGTCTGTAGTGTATGTATGTGAATGAGTGTGCATGGGTGTTTCCCAGTCATGGGTTGCAGCTGGAAGGGCATCCGCTGTGTAAAACATATGCTGGCTAAGTTGGCGGTTCATTCCACTGTGACGACCTCAGATTAATAAAGGGACTAAGCTGAAATGAGAATGAATGAATATATACACGCAAATACATACACACACATATACATACATAAACATATATATATATGTGTGTGTGTGTGTGTGTGTGTGTGTGTGTGTGTGTGTGTGTGTGTGTGTGTGTGTGTGTGTGTGTGTGTGTGTGTGTGTGTGTGCGTGTGTGTGTGTGTGTAGATTTCTCCTACGTGACATTGCTACGAGTGTAAATAATACATTATTTGTTCACACACAAGAACATTTGTGTTATTTTTTTAAGTACCTATGGTGGAAGAAATGTGGTTACCATGGTACATTTGAAAAGTTATATTTATCTTTAGCTATTCACCTTTTTTAATAACACTTTTTTATATGAGTCATAGAGATAAACACAGGTTAGAACAGACTGATTAAAATTAAAGCGAGGAGAAATTGGATTTCTAACTTCTGATTAAATCTTGTGTACCTGAAACCGTGAAAATGATTTATATTACTTTTCAGACACCATGCAGATCAAGTCAGAACACGATTTTGCTAACTTTATGCACCCCAAAACAACCTGTTTTCTCATTTCACACAGTAATATGGCTAATTAAAGGCACAATATGTAAGATTTTTTTTTTAATTAAAATATCCCCCCAAAAAAACTAAAACTGTTATAAATTTTGCTTGTGTACTTAAATCATCCCAAATGTTTTGAAGAATGTTAAATTCCAGAGAAATATGCACTTTTAACTAGTCCCACATGGAAAAAACCTATATAAACGTATATGTTTTAATATAGGTTTTGATATAGGGTTTTAATATATGTGACATATACAAAATTGGCCGTTTTTCTATATTATATGTACATAAATGCACATATATGTACATATATGTGTACATATGTGTACATATATACAGTTGAAGTCAGAATTATTAGACCCTTTTTTTTTTTTTTCACCAATTTCTGTTTAACGGAGAGAAGATTTTTTTCAACACATTTCTAAACGTAATAGTTTTAAGAACTCATTTCTAATAACTGGTTTATTATATCTTTCTGAAAGGCTTAATTAGGTTAACTAGGCAGGTTGGGGTAATTAGGCAAGTTATTGTATAATGATGATTTGTTCTGTTTTCAATAAAAAAAATTCTAGCTTAAAGGGGCTAATAATTTTGACCTTAAATGGTTTTTAAAAAATGTAAAATTGCTTTTATTCTAGCCGAAATAAAACAAATAAGATTTTCTCCAGAGGAAAAAATATTATCAGACATACTGTGAAAATATCCTTGCTCTGTTAATCATCATTTAGGAAATATTTAAAAAAGAAAAAAAATTAATTAGGGGGGCTAATAATTGTGAGTTACATAGGTTTGTATATGCATGTGTATATATATATATATATATATATATATATATATATATATATATATATATATATATATATATATATATATATATATATATATATATATATATGTGTGTGTGAATATATGCACATATGTTGACCTATATGTTCACGTATATATTTACTTCTATATTAGCAAAATTATTAAAATCTATAGCTGCTAGACAACATAATTAAAAAAAATTTACATTTTGTTTTTACTTAAGAACAATCAAATAGTACAAGAAAAAATATAGTTCAAGAACAAAAATAAAACAAAAAACTGAACAGAATTAAAAAAAAAACCGACAAACCATTTTGTTATACATTTCATTCTTTTCCACTATCTTCACACAAGAAAGAATTGACCTTGTATATGTTTCATGAAAGCTCTTCTCACTTTTTTGCCATACTTAAAATCCATAACATGCCAATTACTTGTGATACCAATTACAAGTGTTCGCACATACATATGTTTTTTGTATTATTTTTTGTTAGTTCTTAGTTATCGCCTTGATAATAGAACATATGAGCTAGGCATCGTGTATGACAGTTGCCATAGTGAGATATGAGCTATAAAGGAGACATATCTTGTATGTACACATACGGTTTAAATGTGGATATAAAGAAGCAATACAGGAGACCGATATGGTTTATATAAGCACCTCAATTTTGCTCATATGTGGCATATATATGCATATATGCAGCGTATATAATATCTTATAAAGTGCATATAGGTTTCATATATGCGTATATATTCTCATATAGGTTCTTTCCATGTGGGGTGACAGAGCGTGCTTGCTAATGATTTTTTACACCCTCGATTAGTAACTTAGTTTTATGGAAAACAGAAAAACACCAAAGACACTTTAATATGTTGTACATTTTATTAGATTGAACGGACCCACATTATAAAAGAATCTTTAAATGTATTTAGTATAATAAAATAGCACTGCTTCTTTCCCACATGATCACAACTTTAAAAACAGGAAGTGGTGGACTGTGGCATAATAAAAGCTCTGCTGCTTTCATGCCACGCCACGCCACTCGTATCTTGCAATTTTTTTCAGCACTCTCATTTCACTTTGACAGTTTTCAGTCTTACTCTGCTTCGTAGTACTATCATAATACTGTAACGCACTGAAGAAGGCCAGGATGCATTTAACAGTTCAAACGTGTCTTTTAATGAACTTTTGCACATTGCAGACAGTGTAATCCTTTAGCTCGTTGGAAATCAGCAACTCTCTCACCAAAACAACATACCTGTCTCCTTCAATCGAAACCCCCCTCCCACTCGAGTGCGCAGACTCGCTTTTCCCAAAATCCAGCCCCTTAAAACCCCACATTACACAACACAGATACACCCCAAAAAAACACAGGAACTGTCCTAAACCTTCTCTAGCATGCTACTCCCCCCTCCCAAATGATCCTTGACCTCGAGGGAGCAAACATAGTCCTGGAGACGCCTTGGAGGCCTCTTGACTCTCTGAGGCCGAGGTGAGCCCTTCTCTGCAACAGGGTTACTGAAATGTGAACTTGGTAGCTCAAGAACTGGTGTAGTTTCAAGGGGAACATCTAAAGAATTAGAACTACCCAGCCCGTGTCCTGCCTCATTCTCCAGATAAGGCATAACTGCAGGGGAGGCCAAGCACTGTAGCTGCTGAGGCATCCCCTCTGTATGGAGCCAATCTATCCCTGTGCACTGCCACTTGCCTGCCCCTTGGTGGCAACTGAACATGGTAAACAACTTCCCCAATTCTCTCCAGTACAATGCAAGGCCTTATCCACTGTGCATCAGGTTTAGGGCACCTGCCCTTCTTTCTCTGTGGACTGTACACCCACACACTCTCCCCCACTTTGAAGTGTCGCCCTTTTGTTTTCAAGTCATAATCCCACTTCTGACACCAGTGTAACAGACTGACGAAGGCCAGGAAGCATTTAACAGTTCAAACTTGTCTTTTAATAAACTTTTGTACGTTGCGGACAAAGTAATCCTTTAGCTCGCTGGAAAACAGCAACTCTCTCACCAAAACAACATCGAGTGCGCAGACTCACTTTTTCCCAAAATCCAGCCCCTTAAAACCCTACATTACACAACACAGATACACCCCAAAATAAAACACAGGAACTGTCTTAAACCTTTCTAGCATGCCACAATACGTTTTGAATACTTTAGCTCATCTATGATTTCTGCAGCAATCCCATAGGATGTAATGAAGACCACAACTTGATTCAACACTCAGTCAGGGGGTCATCAAAATACGCCTTTGTTTGTTGTGATTATGTGCCTTCTATTGGGAAAAATGACATATTGTGCCTTTAAATTGATACTTAGCTTTTGTTTTTCCTTAAAGGACTGAGCTGAGAAATCAAATTTCCCTGATTTTGTTTTTCACTTCATATAAAAAGCAAGCCAGACAAACATAACCCTGAACATGAGCTGATCCTTCACTCCAGAGAGGCTCAAAATCTAATGATGTCTCTTGTTTTACACCTTCTTTTCACACTGATATGCACCTCTACCAAAGCCAGAGAACCATCAGAGCATGCCGTTCCCTTAATAAGTTGTCATTTTTACGTTTATTGGATGAAACATTTCTTGGAAAGAAAGCAGCTCTGGAAATGTACGCATGATTTAAACATATCACGCATGAGCACACACATGCGACATCATTGTACTATAAAAACTTCCTGTATGTTTGAGAACTAAACAGTTTCTTATTAGTCTGAAAACTGCATGTATTGAAGCTAATATGACCTTTATTAGGTAACAGTGTGTCTAAACTCAAAAAGACAAGAGATGCAAACACAGGTCTATCTAGAAATCAAACAATAATGACAGCTCCAAAGACAAATCTTTCCTTTTCTTTTGCATTGCATTCTTGCATTAGCATTAATTAGCATTAGCAATTAAGTTCCAGGACAGGTCAGTATGAGCTTGGTCCATTGTTCACTTCCTTTCACCATTCGTTCCTTTACAGACAAGGCACAATTCAATGCTCCATTTTCAGACAGAATGAACCTAAAAGACAAAGCTGCACTGACTGCATTGAATCTGAGAGTAAAGGAGTTGCACCACACGAAGGGTGAGTAACTGTGGTTACTATTGCTTTGTCTTTTACAACCAATCATTATATGATATTGAGAATATGAGCATTTTAACCTAAATCACAAAAGTGTCCATCAGGCTGTCAAACATACATGCTGTCCATTGCAGCTTTGGGAATTAATCTATTTTTTTAATCTTTAAACCTTGTGCACTGTTTAAATTTACTACTCTTTTGTTATGTTCGGGTTAAAAACATCCACTGAACTAAACTGCTGTAAAAATGCATCAGATTAATATTTTTTTTAACAATTTGTTGCATAAATGTGTTAATCAACCTCAGTTCTGATCAAAACTGCTAAAATGTTTAGAGAATTACAGACTTTTAACTATTTAATTGCCAAATTCATAAATGATGTCACTGATTTGGTGAAAAACACACACAAAATGTGGTATTTTCAATATTAAAAGTAATTGTGGATTGGATTTTTTTTTACATTTTATCAAAATCTTGGACATGTGTAGCAACATTGTCTTTGATGAATTGTTTTTGATTAATTAAAAAAATGTTCTCCCTAATTGACTGTTGGGATATTCATAGTTTTTGCCCTATGACTTCCATTATAACCACATTTTTAGTACAAAACCATGACACCATATAATCATGCATTATTGATTATTGGTGGTTTTTCCTGTTGGGAAGAGGTACAATTTGTAATTTTTACTGTTGATCATCAGTTGGCACCATTAACCCTTTAGATAGACCTGTGCAAAAAAAGCTTAGTTTTTGGATTTTATATGGAGTATAAGTTATAACAGCAAATTAAAGTGTGTGTATGTGTGTCTGTGAGAGTGTGAGAGTGACCTTTACACACTTACCTTGATGTATCTAAGAAAAAACCAAAAAAACTAAACAAAAGCAATGCATCAAAGTCAGTGTTGTTACCAATCGTTCACACATCCAAGACTGTGATAAAAGGTGATCCAGTAAACAATTACTTTTTATATTGAAAATATGTCATTTTGTTTGTTTTTTTCACCAAATCAGTGACATAATTTATGAATTTGCCAATTAAAGAGTTAAAATCCTGTAATTTTCTAAACACTTTAGTAGTTTTGATCAGAACTGAAGTTGATTAACAGATGTATGCAAAAAAAAAAACTTGAAAAAATATTTATCTGATGCATTTGTACAACATTTAAATTCAGTTTTTATCACGATTAGTAACATTGGCTTTGATGCATTCTTAGATTTTCATTTTTGTTCTCCCTAATTTACTGTCGGTGTGTGTTTTTTCTCCATTGACTTGCATTAAAACCACATTTAATGGTGCATAAATACACAGTCTTTGTTTTTGTTTACTCCATGAAGTTCTGAGAGCTAAGATGCATATTTTGATTTTCACAGCAAGGTAAGTGTGTAAAGATCACTCTCACACACCCATAGACATACATACAAACGGTTTAATTTGCTGTGATACTCCACATAAGATCCAGAAACTAGAAAAAGTTTTTTTTTTTTGCACAGGCCTATCTAAATGACAAATTGTACCTCTTCCCAATAGGGACAACCACTAACAATCTAAAATGCATGATCATATTGTGTTATGGTTTTGTAATAAAAAAAATGGGGTTATAATGGAAGTCAATGGGGCAAAAACAGTCACCAACAGTAAATTAGGAAGAAAAAAATTTAAATTAATCAAAAACAATGCAATAAAGGCAATGTTGTTTCACATGTCCAAGATAAAAGGTTAAAAAAATCCAGTCCACAATTACTTTTTATATTGAAAATATGTCATTTTGTGTGTGTTTTTTACCAAATCAGTGACATCATTTATAAACTTGGCAATTAAAGAGTTAAAATCCTGTAATTTTCTAAACGATTTAGTAGTTTTGATCAGGTTGATCAACAGATTTCTGCAAAAAAGTTGAGAAAAAAAATATTTATCTGATGCATTTTTACAGCAGTTTAGTGCAGTGGATGTTTTCATCCCTAACATAACAAAAGGGTAGTAAATTTTCTCAAAGTGTATCGTTGAGTGTAAAATATTTTAAAGCATTTTCTCAAAATGTGTGTCAAAATAAGATTTGTCACCAAAAATCATTCAACTAGCTGAAACACAGAAAAAGTTATGACCAAATTAAGACTCAAAATCACCCCAGAGTGGATGAAAACATCCCCAACAATACGTACTGTAAGGGTTAAATATGCAAAACGGTTGACTAATCACACCAGAGTACATTGTTTTCCAAGTCTACAATCCTCCAGACTCATTCAAACTGTGTGTTGTAAAAAAGAATGTTAAAAAAGGACAGAAAATAATCAATTGATGATATATTCTAATGCTTTTTATGTACAAATCTGGAAAGCATTACACGTGCCTCTTAAAAAATGATATAAAACAATAGAAAAGGCAGCTCATCACTCTTTTAACATTGACAACGAATTACATCACAGCATGCACCGAAACCACAATTCCTCTCTCATCCAGAAACATCACCCACGTTAAGATCAGACTCTGCAGCTCTTGTTTACTGCATGGCGACAGGTTTCACGTACGGACGCTAATTCGATGGTTTCTATTTTTAAATACCTCAGAGCCTCAGGTGAGGTTTATTCCTGCACAACGAGGTTCCAGTCAGCCAACTCCTATCAAAGAGATAACGCCAGTTTCTATGGAAACCCGCTCTCCGCTCAGGTTATAAATCACAGACACGTATATATACACACTCACACTTGTATCTTTGTAGAGTGCAGGTTCACAAAAGCGCTATCTTTGTGACGCTTCTCCCAGCAGACCTGCGTTTTAGGTATAGTAACTGCGAAAGAAACTTTCCAAAGGGCTCCGTGCAATCTTCTGTGGTCCTGCATGGAGAGAAAAGAAATGGTTGCTTGTTTGCAGTTTTCTGCGGTTATAACTCAACAAAACTAGCTTCGTGTTTCTGTTTGCACTTTGTTCCTGCGCTTCCTGGCCCAATAAATCAGGCCGTAGAGAGAGATGGAGTCACAGGGACTGCTCCATGTGACAAGATTGCAATTCTGGCCTCTAATCACATTACTCTTCCCATTCTTCGCCACTGCTGTTCCCGGGCTGTCATTACCGATACTGCCAGGGGGCCGACACTGGCTAAGGCTGTTGGCTTTAATTGCTCGCCTGTCAGTAGGTGAAAAATCTGCACACTGGATGTAGGCAGTAGGACTGGAGATGTAATGCTGAATCAGTGGGTATAGTGTGTTCGTCCTACCTTCCACAAAAGCGAGATTGGCCACACTGTGGTTAACACAGTTTCTTTATAACTGGTGCATTGCATTTTTAACCGGTCGATCTCTGTGCTTTTGTGTTGATGCCAAAAAAAGAGCATCCGTGACGTTTTAGAACTTGAAAGGTTAGTTCCAAAAATAGAAATGCTGTTATTAATTACTCATCCTTATGTCACTCAGTCCCCAGAGAACTTCCTTCATCTTCAGAACATGAATTAGGATATTCTAGATGAAATCCGAGAGGTTTCTGATCCTCCAGATACAGCGATAGTCTGGAGACATTCAAAGTCCAGTACTGCAATCAAATGAAGCTCCAAGAACACTTGTACACCAAAAAAGTTATAAAAATACTCTGTTTGCCCATGTCTTTACATCTGATCTGGGTACTATGGGTGATACAGCAAGTGTGTTACGCAGAAATTCTGTTGGAAATACGGTGCTGCGAAAAAGGGTGGAATAAAATTATGTGACAGACAAAATGAGAACTTTACATTTATGTACAGAGAGGTCACTTTATCTTCTGTTGGTGTCCTGTAGGGGTGACATGGTGGTTGGCACTGTCGCTTCACAGTGTGGAGTTTGCATGTTCTCCCCATGTTTACGTGGGTTTCCTTAAGTTGCTCCGGTCCAAACACATGCACTGTAAGTGAATTGGGTAAACAAAACAGTGTATGAGTGCGTGTTGTGAATGTGAGAGTGTATGGGTGTTTTTTAAGTACTGGGTTGCGGCTGGAAGGGCATTCACACTGTAAAACATATGCTGGAGTAGTTGGTGGTTCATTCCGCTGTGGCAACCCCTGATAAATAAGGGACTAAGCCGAATTTGCAGCATAAACTTTGGAATGTGGCAGCATGTGAAAGTTATCCCACGAGGTTGTGTTTCCAGTTTGGTGCATTTGCATGCAAATGAATACCACTTAATAGGGCAAAAAATATATAGTTTGACCAAACCTTAAGGCTGTATCCAAAATTGCCCCATACACACTGAAATAGTGCACTATTTGAGGGAGCAGCCATTTGTAGTGGTGTCTAGAATCATAATGGATGTTCTGAAGTGCACTCAATCAATTCCACAATGCGCCACAGTAATGAATGCACAACTGATATACAGTAAATGGCTGGAGAATACCCATACTGCACTGTGAGAGTTCGCACACCTAATGAATTTACACATCTGACCACAAGATGGCATCCACATCATGATACAAAGTAACAGTCATAAACACATTTTCAACATTTTTATGTATTATACTTTATTTTATCAACCAGCAAAGCGCGAACAAAATGGCATCCCCTCCAGTGAACTTAGTGCCTAATTTAACTCACTTATTTTCATTCACCCCAGCAGACACAACATCACAAGACATTAATATTAGGTTAGATTTAGGTCGCCAGCGTCTAAGGACAATGTTATTTTGACATCCAATAATGACGTGAAATGAGGTTGATATTTTGTTGATTTTGGGTTGTGTTGGAAAGTGACTAAAATCCAACGTCGAGCCAACATCTTAAACCAACGTAATATTGACGTCAAATACTGACATTTATTCATCAGGTTTGGCAACCAAAATCAAACATCTGATAGACGTCATAGTGGTAACATCCAAACAACGTCAAGCTGTAACATCATTAGACGTTGATATTTTGTTGTTTTAGGTTGTGTTGGAAAGTAACTAAAAAGCAAAGTCTGTCTAACATTGGACATTGATGTCGGCCAGACGTTGGGTTCTGACGATTTTAATTTCCAAACAAAATGCAACGTCCCACGACATTAGGGTGCAACGTCAATCTGATTTAATGTTGACGTCCTGTGCCTGCTGGGACTCCTTTAGGTGGACTATATTAGTGGGCAAATGTAGGGAATAGTAAATGAGGGTATAGGGGGTGAGTTCTGATACAGCCTAATTGCGATACGTTGTATTGGCCATTATAAACACATACACTGACCTGACACGAGAGTAAAAATTAAGGCAAAAAAAGTTTTCAAAAGCACACAAAAGTATTCTTGGAGCTTCGTATTATTACTGCTGAACACTAAAAAATTTCACTTTAGTGGAACTAACATTGCACACAATTAAGCTGTGATATTTGGTATGCAGAAATGTTGTGAAAAATTATTTAGAGTTTAAAGCTGCAATGAGCATTAGCTCGAACAGAACACCAAAAAGGCACTCTTCTGCACCATTTGGAGAGATGACTGTGTAATGTGACTATAGTGCTCAGAGCATTTGTTGGTGTTAAGTGCAGCTTCGTTAAATGAGCTGAAACTGACTGTCTGGTTGAGTCACAAAACATTCGTTTTACTGTGGCCTGTTGGTGTACGTGAACAACCAATTAGATTTGTGATGTGAGGCATTTCTGAGTGGAACTGAATAAGAAAAAGAAAAAAAACGTCATTGCACTTTTACATTTTTTAAATAATTTGTTTATTATATCTATATATTAATTAAACAATGCACACAAATAATCAATATATACTATATGTGTGTATTTTAATAGGAATATAATTGATAATTGAATCCATGCTCATTTTATAGTGTATAGTTTTGTTGTTCACTTCATTTTGCCCTATTCGCAGCATGCACAGGGACATGAATATTTCTTAATTTATCTTTCCATAGTTCCGTATTTCCTCCGCTGTTCTTTTGTTGTCACATTTAGTAACTTGTTGTCTTGTGATGCCAGGATGTTTTTGTTTCACAGCTCAAGAAGCATCAGTTAGTTTGCCGTTACCCGCTTGTTGTAAGTCTTGAGGTCTCTGTGCTGTTTCAAGGTATTTCATCAGTTATTTATGTCTTGTGATGTAGTTAATGGTTTGAGACAGCGAGTCTGCTGCTTTTCAAGATGAATTTCATAGTGAGCTTGAGCTGATGCACTTATTGCACAACCAAAAACTGTACAAATGAAGTAAAAGGGATCTTTTAATTGATGAATTTCAACTCAAAAAGCCATCCAAACTGCCATGAATGTTTTTGCAATGACTAGATTATGAAATTAAGTAAGTACACCATTTGATGAAATATAACAATG
This sequence comes from Danio aesculapii, assembly GCF_903798145.1. Lineage (NCBI taxonomy): Eukaryota > Metazoa > Chordata > Actinopteri > Cypriniformes > Danionidae > Danio > Danio aesculapii. Next base: position 39,968,086 of record NC_079451.1, on the reverse strand, counting down.
TGTTCTGAGAAATTATTATGAACATTTAGGTGTTTTACAAAATTAGAAAGTTAGCTTATGTAGCTACTTATGAAAGCTTATAGCTACTTCAGCCGGTCACTGGATGGATGTTCAGACTAGCCGAAGAGATCAATGCAGATATTCAATCACTAGGATCTTTGCAGCAATTCTTGTGCTCTAGACTCATCAATAACCACAACAATCATCAGCTCAGGATACGGGCCGGATCCAAGATAAAGTGAAACTTGTGATAAGTAGAAACAGCCTAACATAGATTTTACTTGAAATTTAAGCTTCCACTGTTTGGAAGATTATAAACATTGTGTTTATATGTTGTCCAGTATAATGGGATCCATTTATTCCTCATTCTTCTCTTTCGTTACCACCTCTAAAATGCTTAGCAAACATTGATTTTCGGCATCAGAGGAACCTCTGAGTTAGGCATTAGCTTCAGCCTGTCATGAGAAGAGGTGTGTGTGTGCTCATGCGAATATGTGTGATCTGTTCAAATCATACGTACATTTCCAGAGCTGCTTTCTTTCCAAGTAATGTTTCATCCAATTAAATGAAAAAATGACAACTTATTAAGGGAACGGCATGCTCTGATGGTTCTCTGGCTTTGGTAGAGGTGCCTATCAGTGTGAAAAAAGGTGTAAAACAAGAGACATCATCAGATTTTGACTCTCTCTGGAGTGAAAGATCAGCACATGTTCAGGATTATGTAGGTCTGGCATGCTTTTTATAATGAGGTGAAAAAGTACTGTGTGTGTAAGTGCTGAAAGTCCTCTCATCGTTATTTTGTAGCACTGTTACAATGTAGATTGTGTCAAACATAAATGATGAAAAGAAAAAAAAAACATGACTATTTCAGGTTATGGACCATTGCAGCAAAACAGGCAGGCAGGAGACTAGGTAGAATGCTGGGCTATCCTTAAGTAGCCACCACTTAATGAAAGGTCATTCATCTAATACGAACTGTATAGACTCGGTTACCTCAAGTTCTTGTATGTAGGCTACAATTAACACTGAAGAGTAGTTAACACAGAAAATTTTTACTGTTTGAGACACAATTTAACCCATGTCGGTGTTCAAAACAGTATGGATTTTAACTCTGTAACTCCACAAGGGCTTACACCAGAAATTTAACTCCTCATAAGCTGCAAAGTGGAAAAGAAACCTTAAGGCTGGGACACATGTCGTCTCTTATCAGGTTAGCGTCGGAACTTGTTGGCTTGATTTAACATGTAGAATCAGTGACGAATGAAGAGAGTGCTCTGATTGGTTATTCAGCGACAAATCAAAGCTCGAAAACAAAAACTGAAGTGACGTAGCAAGTAAGCACTTCAAGTCAAGAAGGAACACAAGAGGCCGGCTATAAATTCCTTACATTTTTCAAATACACTTGCACATTGGAAGTTTGGTTATAATAGATAACAGATCACTACTACCCCCGTGTGAATGTGTGCTCTCGCATCAGTTGTCTGTTTGGTCAGTCCATGTGCAGCTTTTTGGTCCAGACAGGACCAGACATGATCCGATATGAGATGACAACGCCGTTGGTTTTCTTCTATGCTAGTTGTTTTTTGTCAGCTTGGTGTGTCCCGGCCTTTAGAGAAACCAGGCTCAGTTAAGGTGAACATACAAAAAGGCACTGCAACCTAAGGTATCGGACGGCATGAGAATGATATTGTGGAGAAGGTGCAGGTCCAAGTAGGTCACTGGGCGGATGTTCAGACTAGCCGAAGAGATCAGTGCAGAGATTTGGTGTCACTAGGGTCTTTGCAGGAATCAGTCTTGTGCTCTTGACTTATTTATAACCGCAGCAACCATCTGCTGAGGATACGGGCTGGGTCCAAGATTAAGTGAACTTTCATGACTAACAAAAGCATAAATGCTGTTCAAATTATTATGTCTTTTTGGGTATTGTTCTCAGCTCCAGTTGGCCTTATTCTTGCAGTCTAACTGTCATGATCATCAGCGATCTCTAACCACCAGTGGTCGCTGGTAAACACTCACACACACATAGAACTATAAATCTGCGTGCAAATGGACTACATATTCAGTCATGCAACACACACACAACCGGTTCCTGATCCTGACTGATTGCATACACACAGCTGATGCTGCTCAAGTACTGATTACACACACACACATATATATATACAGCTCACATTGAGATACTCAGGGCTGAGAATTGTTAAGCTGTTGCTGTCCTTACATAAGCGTTTTTCTTTGTTTCCTGTTTCCGTGTTTTTGATCTTAGACTGTTTATCCTGTTTTGACCCTTTGCTGCCTGCCCTGATCATTTCGCCTGTTTTTGGATTACGCTTCTGGACTCCCTACTACACTGTTAATGCTGGTTTTTGATCTCTGCCTGTCTGACCATTCTCTTAATAAAGCTGCATTTGGAACTACCCCGGTTTGCATAGCATCCATACGCAACACTAACAATTCTTTAGGGAACTTGGATTTCAAAGTTATGTGTTTGTTTTATGCTAATGTCAAGAAATGTGTGGGTAATCTAGATTTAAACTGAGAGAGTGTTTGCCTCCTTAAATGTGCTAGGAAGGCTGTTTTAGAATTGAAGTGCTAGAAATAAGAATGATTTACCACTGAAAAATATGATTCATTGGATTTACTCATTTTTAAGGTAACTGCTTGCAAACAATTTATATGGGCAGAATTTAAACAAAGTAATTCAATTTAGTAATGTTCAACTTAATTTGTTTGTTTAAATTCAGCCCAAATAAATTGTTTGCAACCAGCAACACTTTAAAAATGTAGTAAACCTAATGAGTCATTTTTTTAGTGTACAGTCAAGTTGATATTCTAGGAATAATGAATTTTCCAGAAATATTGGATGCGAGGGGCTGTAATATAGCAGGAGCTCACTCAAATACTGGGGAACTAAGCCATTTAGGGCTTTGGAAGTAGTAAATAAGATTTTAAATACACTCAAAAATTATGTTTGCTGTTTGTTCAAACTACTTATTCAAAATGAGTTGCAAAAACACAATTTTTGAGAGTTTTTGGACCAACTTAATTGTTTTATCTTCAATACATTTGCAAAAACTACTTTTTAAGGTTACTTTTTTTTAAGTTAACGTTATTCTTTCATGTTGTCTCAACAAAAATCGATTGTGTAGAACCCAGCATTTTTTACAGTGTGTATATACAAGGTTTCATAGGAAACCAATGACATGCTGACAAAACTAAAATTTAAACTGTTTTCCATATCCGATTTCACTAGCAGTTCTTTCACTGTGATAATTAGTTCAGATCCAGTAAGTTACTCACACAATATTTTATTAAATTAGGAATGAATGTGTATATGAGTGGAGGCATGGGCGCTCTGGTTCCCTCACAGTCCAAAGACATGCGGCAAAAGACAGCTGGCAGCTAGCTCTCTGCATCTCTCTCATGGACGCCCACTGAAGCTAAGCAGGGTTGTACCTGGATGGGAGACCACCCGGGAAAGCTATGTTGCTGCTGGAAGTGGTGTTAGTGAGGCCAGCAGAGGGCGCTCAACCTGTGGTCTATGTGGGTCCTAATGCCCCAGTATAGTGAATTGGTCTCTACAGGTTGGGCCCTTCATATGGATACACCCTAATAAAATGGTAATGGTTGGTGATATTAATGTCCTGTTTGTGGCATATTTGTATATGTGAGGGGGCAAACCTTTCAAGATGGGGAGTGACCATGGTGGCCATTTTGAAGTCGCCATCTTGGATCCAATTTTTGTTTTTTCAGTAGGAAGAGGGTCATGTGACACATCAAACTTACTGGGAATTTTACAAGAACGTTTTAACGTAACGTAACTTTATTCTCTCATGAGCCCCCTCACATATACTTATGTACCACAAACAGGACGTAAATATCACCAACCATTGCCATTTTATTAAGGTGTATCCATATAAATGGCCCACTCTGTATACTGCTCAGTGAGTGATGTCTTTCGGATGAGATGATAAACCGAGGTCTCTGTGGTCCTTAAAAAAAAGAGGTTTAATCCTGGCTTCCTAACCATCCCCATATCATATATACCTCTGCTGGTGTGTGGTGTGCGGGCTGGCTAAATATGGCTGCTTTTGCGTCATCCAGGTGAATGCTACAAAATGGTGGTGGATGAGGAGATTGTGTAAAGCGCTTTGAGTGTCTGGAAAATCGATATATAAGTGTAAGGAATTATTATTATTAGAAGTGAATTGGCTAAACAAGAAAAAAGGCATTAGTGTATGAGTGTGAATTTGAGAGTGTATGGGTGTTTCCCAGTACTGGGTTGTGGCTAGATAAGCATCCACTGTGTAAAACATATACTGGGATAGTTGGCGGTTCATTCTGCTGTGGCGACCCCTGATAAGTAAGGGACTAAGCCAAAGGAAATGAATGTGTATATTAATGTATGTACAGTATGTGTGTGTGTATAAATCGTGTTTGTAGTATTTTACACTTTGGCTTACAAAATTTGGTTTTCAGTATGGTTGAATGTATACTAGGCATCTTCTTCACATTAGTGAAATATTAATGATATGTCTGTGGATCAACAACACTGTGGATCAACAACAGTGTGTATGCCAAGCATTCCAGATTGTCATGGTCCAATGGGATTTTAAGCCTGGGGGGATTCATGTACCTCTTTTTCCCTTGTGAATGTCTTTTTTTGGCTTGAAGAAAACTGATGATCTAGTAACGTGCCACTCAATTCAGTACCAGATGTTAAATTACATGCCAGTCATGAGATGAAAAGCTATATAACCCTCTCTATCTCTATCTTAATAGAGCGTTATTAAGTCATCCTAGAATGAAGGAGTGAGCCCTGAGTGAAGCTTTAACAATCATGTATGGAGCGGTTTGTGTTCCATCTGATCAACAGCAGTTCAACAAGGGCAAATTTAACGGTGGATTGAAGCCGTGCTATTTTTCTTCAGGCAGCAGGCTATTGATCGACCCCATTTCTGCTGCTCTATTAATCTTGGTGGCCAGAGGTCATGTGATCCGATCCGGCCAATCAAGAAACACGACTAGATTCTACCGCTCCAAATAAGACACTGGTAGAACACTTGAACCAGCGCAGCCCTCCAACCTCCGCTTTTATAAGGACAAAAACATCCTTTTGATCAATTGACCTCATCTTCTAACCCTGAAAACTCTGAGGTTACAGCCAAAACCTGAAAATGTGATTCAACTATCACAAGTTACGATCTGAAACACAACGAGCAGATCATAGACTACGCTGCAATAAATAATTGTTAATAAACAGTTTTCTGTATTTGGTAATTTATGAATTTTTTTCTCAATTATTTATGCTTTTCAATTACATTATAGGATCTTGCTCTTTCCTCCATTTTTAATACAATCCCAAATCTGAAAAAAAAATTGGGACAGTATGGAAAATACAAATAAAAAAGAAAGTAGTGATTTCCAAATTTACCTGGACTCATTGCAGACAATACAACAAACCTTATTTAATATGTTCCTCATGATTTTTTTTTAAACCGATGTTTCCACTGTGTGATGCCTCCAAGCCCAAAGAAGTTGACAGCTCTTCTGGACACTGTTAACATAGAGCTTCCTTTTGGCAGTTTTCACAGGCATTTGTGGATGTAACTATTTATTGTGGTACTTGACAAAGATTTGCCAAGGCATGCGCTTGTCCTTTACGCACTGAAATTCCTCCAGATTCTTTAAATTCTTTAATGATGTTATGCACTGTTGAAGGGGAAATATCCAAATGTCTTACTATCTTTCTTTGAGGAAAATTGTTTTTAAACATTTCCAAAAAATTCTCACATATTTATTGGCAAACTGGCGATCCTCTGCCTCTTTTCTCTTAAAGGACTAGACCTTCCTTGCATGCTCCTTCTTTTTTTTTTTACCAGATCATACTTATAATCACCTGTTGACATCACCAGTTTTAAATCACACCTTTATTTGACCAATTTACCTGATTGCTAACCATAAGTTGCTCCTGTTACAACTTTTTTAGGAATGTGTTGCAGGTCTGAATGACAGGAAAGGATGTATATTTACAAATGAAATGAAGTTAAACAGAGAAAACTTAAAATATTTTGTGTTCATATTGTCTTCAATGAAATAGAAGTCAAAGTAAATTTGGAACTCTACTTTTTTTATTTGTGTTTTCCATACATTCCCAACTTTTTCTGGATTTGGGTTGTAATGATTGGGTAAAGTGATTTATTGTCGGTTATTTTACCAACTTAATTCTTTCTATATTATTTCTTAGACAATATCTTATCTTAGACTACTAAGATGTCAATAAAAGTCATTTTGTTAATCGGCAGGGTTGAATTTTCAACATCAAAAGTCGACAAAGCAGAGATATACAGTAACTCCAACCCAGATAGCATACGAATGTGGGCCACTTTAGGCAGTTATGCAGCACTAGTGGTCTTCCTTCGGCCCAGACAAAATGAATGTGAGCCTGAAGTGGCCCGCTTGTACAATGACAAAGGGGTCCAAAGATTCCAATTCATATCTGGGCCATTTAGGGCAAAGATCTGGCACTTATGGCAAAATGTAATCTGAATGTGAGCCTAGTGTGGCCCATGGAACAATGGTAAAATGAAAAATGGTAAATTTGGCCCAAATTATGGAGGACAAATGTGGGCCACAGTTGGCAAAAATGTGGCATAGTCATTTAAGGTTAGTCTGGGTCCAAACCCAAAGCGGCTCATATGTGTAGGTGCAAATGTGGCCCAGTTATCTTAGGACATATGTGGGCCACTTTTGGCTAATATTTGGCATAGCAAGCTCTGGCTAATGCGGCTGTGAGCCTAAAGTGGCCCAGAGAAAATATGGCAAATGTGGCCCAGTTATATTAAAACATATGTGGGCCACTTTTGGCAAATATTCGGCACAGTAAACCCTGGCTAATGTGGCTGTTAGCCTAAATTGGCCCAGAGAAGATATAACAAATGTGGCCTAATTATCTTAAAACATATGTGGACCACTTTTGGCGAATATTCCTCACAGTAAGCTCTGGCTAATATGGATTTGAGCCAATAGTGGCCCAGAGAAGATATGGCAAATGTGGCCCAGTTATCCTAAAATAAATGTGGGCCACTTTTGGCAATTATTCGACACAGTAAGCTCTGGCCAACGTGGCTTTGAGCCTAAAGTGGCCCAGAGAAGATATGGCAAATATGGGCGATTATCTCTGGCTAAAGATGGTGTGAGCTCAAAGCAGCTGAGGTAAGATGTGACCTGTTTGGTACTATTATCCTGAAACATATAATAGGTCACTTTTGGTAAAGATAAAGTACAGTGATCATTTGATAATTTTATGGGTCAAACCATAGCTCTTTGACATGGCAGATATGGGCACTAATTTGTGGCCCAGATCTGGCAAACAGGAGCGGACCACCCTAGAGCCATCATTCCATTCAGTATGTGGTCCGGATGTTAGTGTTTGGTGTAGGCCAGATCTGGGCCAGAATAAAAGCAAACTGTGGCCCAGAATAGGGTCAGTTCTGGTTCATTTGGTTGAATTCTGGCTGATATGTGGTATTGCTATGGCTTAATTGTGGCCCAGATCTAGCAAACATGAGCAAACCGCCCTAGTGCCATCATTCCATGCAGTATGTGGGCCGATGTAAGTGTCTGGTGTGGGCCGGATTTGAGCCACATGAATTTTGCTAGCTGGGAATAATGTCCCATAAATTAACAGAAAACCCTTTGTGAACCACAAAATACCATAAACCTGTTAATTAACAGATATTTTTTACAGTGTAGATAACTAGACTTACTAGTGGATATCAATGCACACTAATTTATTTCATTCTAAACATGATTTATAAAAATGTATCTCATCATCTTACAACCCTAAAAAACTCTTAGAGGTTACAGCCAAAACCTGAAATTGGGATCGAACTATCACGAGGTATAATCTGAAGCAGAGTTTTTATCTGTGTTTGGACACATTTGAACATCCGCAACGCAAACAGTTTTTGACTCAGAGTTAAAAACCACAGATGAACCTGCTGATAAATTCCACTCGTTTTCTCCTCACAAACAAACAAAGTGCTGCCAGGAGTTTATCGGAGCGCTCGTAACAAAGCCAATCTCGTTGATGATGGCAGATGTGGGATACGGCAGGGGAATCCACGTGTTCACACAAAAGTTTTCCGCCACCTGAGGGGGGAAAACGCTCATATTGGGTCTCTGTTTAAGAGTCTGTCTGTTCAGACACCTGGTGGCAGACATCTGCAGATCTGCCAAGGCTGGCTCTGTGACTGTGGTGAGATCGTTTGAAAACGTGCCATTTGCGGCAGATCAAAAAGCCTGATATTTAAGTCCAACTGGCCCGGGGTTTTCAGGTGCTGCCTGAACGTTGCATGTGCCAGCTGAACAGATCAGCATTTCCTCTGTAGTTGCATGTGTGCAAAACTATGTTAAAATACCTTTCCTTTCCCAGCTTCAAACCCAAATGAAAATGCAGTTTTTATAGACTCAGCATCATGTGAGTTGCTATATTTCCATCCATTTGTTGTTATGTAAATTTTGGGATAGGAATGCCAATATTCTAAAACAATTTAATAAAAACTAAATAGTCAGGTGTGTTTTATATCTGAGAAGAGGATATGCTAGAGTACTACCCTGTAAAGTCATTTTTGACCTTGATCTTAAGCAGCATTAGTATATTTTTGTATGAATCAAAATGTAAGTTTTTTTTTGTTGCCAAAAATCATTAGAATATTAAGCAAAGATCATGTTCCATAAAGATTTTAAAAATTTCTTATATTGTCTCATTGGCCACTTTATTAGGTACACCTCCGTACACTAGTACCGAGTTGGGCCCCTTTTTGCCTTCAGAACTGCCTTAATCCTTTGAGACATAGATTCAGCAAGGTACTGAAAAAATATTCTTCTGGGATTTTGGTTCATATTGACATGATAGCATCATACAGTCGCTGCAGATTTGTCGGCTGCACATCAATGATTCGAATCTCCCGTTCCACCACATACCAAAGGTGCCCTATTGGATTGAGTTCTGGTGACTGTGAAGGCCATTTGAGCACAAATAAGAAAAGAGTCTGAGATGATTCGCACTTTATGACTTGGTGCGTTAATGTGCTGGAAGTAGACATCAGAAGATGGGTACACTATGGTCATAAAGGACTGCATGTGGTCAGTAACAATATTCAGGTAAGCTGTGGCTTTGACCCGATGCTCAGTTGGTACAAATGGGCTCAAAGTGTGCCAAGAAACTATCCCTCACACCATTATACCACCACAACTAGCCTGAACCGTTGATACAAGGTAGGATGGATCCATGCTTTCATGTTGTTGACACCAAATTCTGACCCTATCATACAAATGTTGCAGAAGAAGTCTAGACTCAGTCCAGGCAACATTTTTCTAATCTTCTATTGTCCAATTTTGGTGAGCCTGTGTGAATTGTTGCCTCGGTTTCCTGTTCTTAGCTGATGTGCTATGGTTTTCCGCTGCTGTATAGCCCATCTGCCTCAGAGTTCAGAGATGCTCTTCTGCAATACCTTGGTTGTAACGAGTGGTTATTTAAGTTACTGTTGCCTTTCTATCAGCTGGAACCAGTCTGGCCATTCTCCTCTAACCTCTGGCATCCACAAAGCATTTGTACCAAAGAACTGCCGTTCACTGAATATTTCTCTTTTTTGGACCATTCTCTGTAAACCCTAGAGATGGTTGTGTGTGGAAATCCCGATAGATGAGCAGTTTCTGAAATACTCCGATCAGCCCGTCTAGCACCAATAACCATGCCACGTTCAAAGTCACTTAAATCACCTTTCTTCCCCATTCTGATGCTCGATTTGAACAGCAGCAGATTGTCTTGACCATGTTTACATGCCTAAAATATATATTGGAAAGTCATTTTTGAACTTGGATCAAAAGTTGCACTGGTATCTTTGTGGCAATACCCAAAAATACATTATATGGGTCAAAATTATTGATTTTTAAATACATTTTCTACTGTAAATATATAAAAACTAAACTTTTGATTAGTAAAATGCATTTCTAAACACTTAATTTGCACTTTAAATTTTCTCAATATTTAGATTTTATTGAACCTCAGATTCTAAATTTTCAATTGTTTCCAACCAACATTGTCCTACCCTAACAAACCATACATCAGTGGAAAACCTATTTATTATATATAAATTTCAGTTTCCAGAAATGTACACTTATGACTCCAGTCCAAATAGTGCCACGGTCACATTTATGAAATTAATACATTGATATGTGGCAAAAAAAATATAAAATAATAATATATTTTTTAACTTTTCCTGAGACTAGAAAACTAACTAGTGGATCTATATTAATGCAAACCATCTAATTTGTTTTTACAAAACATGATTTAGTATAATGACCTCCCTGAAGTCTCTCACACTATTGCTTTACCAAACATCAGCCACCAGAACACCTTTAATCATGCACACTCTGTTTGTAAGTAAGTGATTTTATGTGTAAAAAGACCCAAAGTGGTTTCTTGTTTTACAACAGCTTGCATTTCTCTGAGTAATATTTGGCACAAGTTTACTGGTAGAACTAGATGGTGTTCTTTTCAGCTCAATGAATTGAAACTGCACTTTATATGTAAAATGTTTTATTTGAACGGCAATATTACACTTTAAATTTGCAACCTTGGATGAACACAGTTATTTTACATCTGTGACTTTCAACTGCAAAATAAAAAATAACACTATTTGAAGAAAACATCAGATGCCATTGATTTTCATTGTACACAAAAGAAAGGATCCAAATGGGGTTTTCTGGCATACGAGATTAATTTTTGGCTCCCCAAAACATTTTAACGAAGAGCTCTTGAAAAAAACTAATTTTCTTTTACTATGAAAAGCATTTTGAAAATCTAAAGAACAATTTTCAGTTTTAAATATTTAGAACAGCAAACCTTCAGCTCTTAATGTTTGTTTTGGCTTTTTTTGTTTTGTCAAAGCTAAAATAATCTTGTCATAATCATTTGTTCTTGATTTGCATTCCTTATATTATGCAGTTAAACTTTTGTTTTGATTATACACTTATTTATTAGTTTTCTTCATTATCCTTAGACTTTTGTTTATTAAAACTACTGACCATTGTTGTATTAGCTGTGTTATGACAACACTCAGAGAGATATAGTAATGAATATACCCAGCAGGCACAGGGCATCAACATGACGTCAGACTTTGGATTTTAGTTACCATACCTGACGAATAAATGTCAGAATTTGACATTAATATGAATTTGGCTTAAAATGTTTGCTCTGTTGGATTTTGGTTACTTACCAACACAACCTAAAAACAACCAAATATCAACGTCTAATGATGTTACAGCTTGATGTTGTGTGGACGTTACCACAATGACGTCTATCAGACTTTAGATTTTGGTTGCCATGCTTGATGACTAAATGTCAATATTTGATGTCAATATGACGTTGGCTTAAAATTTTGGTCACTTACCAACGCAACCTAAAAACAAACAAATATCAACGTCATTTGACATCGTTATTGGACATCAAAATAACGTTGTCCTTAGACGCTGGCTAGACATTGAATTTGGGTCACCCGACATCACAACCTAAGTCTACCTAATATTAACATCTTATGACGTTGTGTGCCTGCTGGGTTTATACAGATCTGCTGCTGCTGTTTTGATTATTGGTTCGGATTAAGAGTGTCAAGACTTGCTACGGCCATATATTTACAGACATGCTGTCTAAGAATATAACACTCCTCCACTGCAAACACATGAAAGCACTGTAGCAGATCTATAAACAGGTGGAGCAGGGGTGGTGGCGGGTCTCTAAAAATGCAAGCAAGCTCATTGGCTGCTTAGGTGACCGCAACCAATCATCTGCGCCATGTAGTTGAAAGCATATTGGATAGGACTTATTAGCCTGTGTACACAATTGAGTTTAGTATTTAATTCAATAAAACAGCATTTATTGTAGAATTTTTGTATTTATTATATCTGTTTTCCTTGTTAATGGTTTAGGCAGGTCATAACCAGGGCCAGACAGAATCTACGGATATTTTTTAGAAAAATTTTTTCTTCACATTTATGCAGAATGATTTTGAGAGTATAGTAACTAAAAACTTAATGACATAACATAATAACAAGAAAAATAAGAATTTAATTTAATTAGAACCACTTGTTTGGTAAACAAAGCAAGTCTCTCATATAATATATATTCTAAAAGACAGAAAATATTACTTTACAAGCTGTGTTGTAAATAAATCACACACACATTATTCAATTAATACATATTTCTGTATTATTATCCACAGTCATATCCCCCTGCAGCCAAAGACCGGTTACTCACTGAAGCTAAGCAGGGCTGAGCCTAGTCAGTACCTGGATGGGAGACCACATGGGAAAACTAGGTTGCTGTTGGAAGTGATGTTTGAGAGGCCAGCAGGGGGCGCTCAACCTGTGGTCTGTATGAGTCCTAATGCCCATGTATAGTCAAGGGGACACTATGCTGTCAGTGAGCGCCATCTTTCGGATGAGACGATAAACCGAGGTCCTGGCTCTCTGTGGTCATTAAAAATCTCAGGGCATTTCTTGTAAAGAGTCCTGGCCAAATTCCCTCTATCAATCCTAACCCATCATAGCCTCTCAATCATCCCCATCCACCAAATTGCTTGTATTACTGTCTCTCCACTCCAGCAATAGCTGGTGTGTGGTGAGCGCACTGGCGCCGTTGTCCTATGGCTGCCGTTGCATCATCTGGTGCACACTGGTGGGGGTATGAAGAAACCCCCCACCTCCACCCTCATGATTGTGAAGCGCTTTGGGTGTATGGCCATAGGTGATAAATGCGCTATATAAATACACATACACATTACACATTTCCAAATTAATTTCTATAAAATTACTATAAAATTGAATAAATATATATTTACACACATTTAAATAACTTAATAAACAGACTCAATGGGCTTAAAAAATCCAAATCTAGTCATAACAGACTTTTGCAATGATATATAACATCATAAATGTCTTTACCCTTTAGATCAGTTGAATTTATTCTTGCTGAATATGAATATTCAGAAAAAATCTGACTGACCCCAAACTATTGAACAGTAATGTAAGCCATGCATGCTGCTGATGTTAGAAGCTCAAACAGCACAGCTCAATCTACAATGAACCGACAGTGGAAAAAGCACTTTGTAGCGAGACTCATTTGTGTCTCAGATTTCAAGTCTTGTTGCGTGTCCATAAGGCTGTTCAACCTTTTGATTCAGTGTCCAAATGCCGTCTCGGGCTCTCTATCCCATATGCACACCCTCCTCGTTTCATCTTTTTAAATGTCAAGTTTTGCATAAAGTCCAGAGTGATGGGCAAATTACCACAGCCGCTTTCAGAGCTCCAGAATATCTTATTGCGATATAATCTTTTTCAAATGTCTCCTCCTGCCAGCTTTTGCTTCTCTCTGTGGACGGGTCACATCAGAGGACTAAAGGATAAATTCTTGAATTGTTTCAAATTAGTTTGCTTTACTTTAAGGAATGGATTATTGCTTATAACTTTATTGCTGGTCACCATAAATATGCTCATCAACTCTTCTAAAAAAATTGTCATTTAACTCATGCTAGTACTCTTATACCACTTTTTCATCATTTAGTTTGTGTATTAGGCTCCATTAAATTCCTGGAAAACTGCTCAGATTATTCTAATATTCAAGTCTGAGGACCCAACTAGTTTTTCTAATTTCTGGCCAAATTCAATTCTCCCTACATTTTCTAAGTTATTTGAAAAAGCATTGTATAATCAGTTAATTGAGTATCTTGAAGACAATAATTTGCTTAGTGATAGCCAGCATGGCTTTAGACTATTGTGGTTAACCTTGTCAGCATTGCTTTTATTTACTGAACATATACGTACTGCACTAAATAAAGGTCATGTCACTGGAGCTGTATACATAGATTTTAGAAATCTTTGATAACTTTGATACAGTTAATCATACTATTCTTTTAAACAAATTGATCTCTTTTAATCTCTCTTTTTCTGCAATAGATATGTTTTCATCATATTTATCATATAGATCTCAGGGTGTTAAAATTGGCACAACAACATCGCAGGCATTAGGTTGTTCTATGGGGGTTCCACAGGGAAGTATTTTGGGACCTTTACTTTTCCTGATGTATATCAATGACCTCCCTCAGGTAATTAAACATTCAGATTCCTAATTGTACGCCGATGACACTACTTTTTGTGTCTGGATCAAGTACAGACACAATTAAAAATAAATTAAATACAGATCTTCAGCATTTACATCAATGGCTGCAAGACAATCATTTGACCATTAACGTTAAGAAAGCAGAATGTATGCACTTTTATTCACCTAGGCGAAAATTATCCATGTCCTATTCCATAATTTTCTCAAATCAAAAACTTTCCAGTGTATCCACATATCAATATTTGGGAATCAGTCTGGACTCTCACCTCACTTATTGCGACCATGTTCAAAATGTCAGTAAAAAGCTGAAATAAAAGCTATTTGTTTATGGGAAAATTAGGACAAATTTTGTCTTTTCCTGTTTCTGAGACTTACTGTTTGCCTGTTTGGTCTCTCACAACAAGTTATATCTTGGAGCCAATAGCTAGACTGTGCAGTAGGATCCACAATAGACTTTCTGGATGGACATGTCACTGTTTCATCAGTCTCTAATGCTTTATCATTTCAAAATTACATTATGAACACAGGGATTAAACTTTACTATCAAATTTTATATAGTGCTACCTCAGCAGCACAAGGACTGATCGTTCCACCAGATCTGCAACAAATGGCCATTTGCCATAACCGGCTTTTAAAAAACTGTTATGGACAGAGATCTTTCTTTTATGTATTTACAAAAGCCTGGTATGAGGTTATTGTTTGTACTGTTCTCATGTGCTGATGGATGAGATGGCAAGTGTGTCTGTATGTTTGTATGTTCTGCAGACCAGGAACCTGCTGTAAAACAGCATTCATGCTGAGTCAGACCTGATTATCTTTTAATCTTTTCCTGTTTAAAAAAATTATAAATGAATAAATTAATTAATAAAGGATTCTCACAAATGAAAATTCTGTTATTAATTATTAACTTTCATGTCAATCCAAATCCTCTGAGACCTTCGTTCATCTTCGGAACACAAATTAAGATATTTACAGGACAAATTAAGGTCCCGAGATCTCCCATGAAATTAAAATAAGGTTTTTTGATGTTAGTATAAGTATTGCTAGTTTTTAGGATATCTATAAGCTAGTGTGCTCCAAAACAGTGACAAAATTTGCATTAAGAAGATATAAAACTGATATAAACATGTGAGGCTTGCAGTTTATCACTTCTGCCTAAATGGATCAACGTTTTTTTTTTTCATGTCAGCTCATATTTCATCATGTTTCTCATCAAATCATGACCAATCAAATGCTCTCTAGTATCTGACATGCC
Organism: Danio aesculapii; assembly: GCF_903798145.1. Classification (NCBI taxonomy): domain Eukaryota; kingdom Metazoa; phylum Chordata; class Actinopteri; order Cypriniformes; family Danionidae; genus Danio; species Danio aesculapii. Next base: position 39,952,652 of record NC_079451.1, on the reverse strand, counting down.
CCATCCCCTTTAAGACGCTTCACATTTGATGTGCTTGAGCTCAAACACTCTCACTGTCAGAGCAATGATAAAACCAACCAATTTTATGAAAAGGGGAGGAGCTACACTATGTCCCACCCTCTCTTCGTGTTTTGGTTGAGATTACGTCGAACATCGAATAAAAATGCACATTTCCAAGCACTTCACGGGACCTTTAAAGCCCAAAAAAAGGAACCAAAAACATTGTCAAAACATTCCATGTGACTTCAGTCATTCAATTATAATCATTCGAAACTCCAAGAAGACCTTTGCCAAAAAAAACTGTAAATATGACTTTTTTCTTCCAAGAAAGTTTTATGTGAAGCATATTATTAGAGTCAGCAGCGCATCATGCAAACATCATAATGGCCAGAGTAAATATGCACCATCGTCTTATGCAGAAAACATAGGCGACAAAGTTGTTTTTACAATATTTTGGTGCACGAAATTGTTCCTGCAGCTTCATATGATGACAGTTGAGCAACTAAAATCCAATGAAATGTTTTGACAATGTTTCTGCTTCATTTTTAGACATTGAATGTCACTGGACAACTGATATCTACACTGTAAAAATGCTGGGTTCCACACAATCGATTTGTGTTAGGGCATTCATTAGTTTTTACACATTCAAGTGGATTGCACATTAAACAATTAAGTTGTACTCAAAAAATCTTAAGAATTGTGTTGTTTCTTTAATATATGATTCTGGACAACAGAATTGAGGATCCAATGGCGGCGTCTTTATTCAAAATAGAATGGTCAGGCAAGAAATGGTCAAACACAGGAGCAAACAGTATCATAAAGGGAAATCCAAAGGAGTAGTCAAAAGGAGGCAAAATATCGGTTCAGGCTGCTAACATTGACAAAAATCAATAAACTAGGCGAGGCTCTGGAAACACGGCAAGGAAAAACAAGGTATAGTAAACGCTTCGTAATATGTACAGATTACAAGACTCAGCACTGTGTGTGTGCAAGCGTGGTGTATACATAGTCCAGGATATTAGTCATTGATGAGTTACCAGCTGCATGTGTAATCAGTGTCAAACAGGAACCGGTGTGTGCGAGGTGCATGCTGGCAGTTGTAGTTTGTATATGTTGCGTGTGTGTAGTTCTCCAGCAATCTACAGTAGGTAAATTGCTGGTGAGAGTTTGAACAAACAGCAAATGTCATTTTTTTTTGTGTACACTGTAAAATAATGTGGGGTTCCACACAATCCCTTCATGTCATCCTAACGCAACTCGATTAAGTTAACGGTTTTTACAATTTTAAGTTGATTGAACATAAAATAATTAGTCACAAAAAAACCCTAAAGAGTTGTGTTGTTTCAGCTCATTTTAAATAAGTAGTTTGGAGGGTTAGACAGCTATTGGATTTCATCTAAAATGTTTTCATTTGCGCTTGACGATGAACAAAGACTCAGGGGATTGATTAGTGTGTAATTAATAATATATATATATATATATATATATATATATATATATATATATATATATATATATATATATATTTTTTTTTACGAACTAATTCTTTAATAGTGTAATTGATTTACTTATAAATGTTGTTTGTTATGCTGCTTGTATTAGTATTGTAATGGTACGTGAAAAACTACTGTATACCTTTACCAAGGCTTTAGAAGACTTGGATTAAAGTGCATGAGTGGACAACATTTATACATTCATTATCTACTTTTATAGTGCTTTGCATTCTTATACAAGCTCTGATTATAGTATGAATAAGATAGACCAGCACATCATTTAACATTTGTTTTGTTTGGCTGAAGAATAAAGAAAAGCATTTTGAGTGCACTTTCACTTTAAGATGTCTTAAGAGGATCATATAGATTACGACCTCTGCCATTTGAGAGTGCTGAATGTCTCTTTGAATTGTCCATTTGGCTTACAGTGTGTGTGTTTGTATGAGTGTGTATGTGTGTGTGTGTAAACTCACTTGACTATGAGGGGTCATGGAGGTCAGATCCATAGTACTTTTGTATTTGTTCATATATGGTGTGTTTTCTTGTGTGGGTGTTTGTTTGTTGTTTCGGTGAATGATTTCTTCAGCGAGTGAATCTTTAAGGTTAAAGGTCCTCAAGGAGCTTTTAAAGGTCTATCATGGCAGCCAATGGCAGTTCATTGATTTGTCTAATGCTTGGTTCACTTGTAGGACACAGATGTGAGGGTACATTTTCTACAACACAAGGTCACAACACTGATGTTATACGCTGAAAATGAAGCATTAAAGGAAAGAAGAAAGAAAATCACTAATAAAATCTCCTTATCACTTTTTTCTAGACCCTGTTTCCATGTTTTATTAAGATGCTTTTTCACTGATGGGATTACAAGTGGTCTGTTGAGATGCATTACTGTTTCCATCTATTATTTTATGCATCCAAATGCTTCTCTTATGAGCACTTGAGTTTCGATTTTGTTGAGATGTTGCTCTACAATTTTGTGGGAGAATTCAGTGTGATATGTTACATAGCTTGTGAAAAAATTAAAAGGATGTAGAAGGTGACTAGAGTTTTGTTCATGATTCATATCCTTTGGAACAACACACACAGTGAGGTATTGATTCAATTCAATTCAAGTTTATTTGTATAGCGCTTTCTACAATAATTATTGTTTCACAGCAGCTTTACAAAAGGTGCACATTATTACTTTGCAATCAAATATAATGTATAAAGACATAGTTAAGCAGCAATTTGATTGCTTATAGCTGATGTCTATGTGTAGGCTTAATTCTATTTGTGTCTATTACACTTAAGTCTATTTGTGCATTAAGTGTATGTGTTATCCTCGAAGTCCTCGATGGTTGACATCATCTCTTTGTGTGCGTTGTCCTTGAGGTCCTTGATGGTTGGCATCATCTCTTCGTATGTGTTGTCTTTGAGGTCCTCATTATTTTTTGTCAAAATTAACTTTTACCCAAATTTACGTTTTTTGTGTGTGTGTGGGTCCACATTGCACTTAACAACTTTTCTTATGTCTCTTATTTCAGTTTTTAAAGATTCCCCGAACTTTTAACATACATTTCCAGATTGTACTCCATGTGTCATTCTGCCAAGCTGATGTTGGAACACCTAACTACAAAGTACTTAACCGTATCTAGTTAGTTCAGACTTAAAACCAATAAAAAAAAGTCAATTTCATTGTCCTGCTGCAAGAAAAACCATGGCTGCAGAATGTCACTCCCACAGATGTCTTTTGAAACAAGGATACATTCATTAGGAAGGGTAATTAAGCTAACAGTGGGAGATTCATTCAGGTTTCCGTCCTCTGATGTGTCTGTAATGAGGGAGAGTAGGAACGTGCCATGTCCTGTGGCTGGCATTCACACGTCCACCGCCAGATTGGGCTCCTATGATGTTCTGCTTTGTCCTGAGTGATATGAATGGCAGCCTCTGTTGGGCTTTGTATAACTCTACATTAAGGCTACATTCAGACGAAGCTAGAGTTTTCTCTAACTGATATTTTTTGTGCGTACACACAGAACAATTTAAACAGACTACAAACTATGTAGTATACATGTCAGACCAGTATGTGGTGCTGTAATTCCCACACAGAAATTCTCAAAAAAAAATGTAAGAATGGGATATGTTGAACTCCGTAGTGCAATTCACAATGAAAACAATCACTTCCATATTGAAGTGTCATTCCAAACTGAAGTGCTCAAAACTGGCCACTTCAAAGGGGTCTTTCCGAGTGAAGTATTCTGAAGAGTACAACCAGGGCTTAATTTGTGCCAGAACAAGTCGGATCTGACACGTCTGAAATCTGATCTGACACCTCATTTTACCGATCTCCCTCCTCACATGCATCCCCTCCCCCTCCACCCCGCTCTTCACTTTCTTTCTTATGCAACTCCCCAACCCTCTTCACTTTCTTCCATGAAGCCACCCCCCCCTAGCCCACTCTTCACTTTTGTCTGCGACACCTCTCTCTCCTCTGGTAACATTCCGGATCTGTTACCTCGATCTGTTCCAAGAGCTTGCATTTTACAAATTAAGCACTGGGTACAACTGATGGCCACTTCAAGCCCCCATGATCCTTTGCGGAAGAAAGTTGTTTGGTGTGTAAAAGTACATCTTATTCGGAAGGATCTCGAGCTAGGGGATTAATCGCATTGAAATAGCAAATGCGATTGTCATGCACATCTTTTCAAGGAAGCACGGTGTGATTTGATAGAAATGTCCTCCAAAGGTCAGAGGGTGCTCTTATGGAAACTAGGGGTTGTAGGATTTTAGATTTTTGGGAGTCAACTTTTATGTTAATTAAAGTTTAGTCGACGTCAACTAGTCGCTTCATGTTATAATTATATTAACAATAATAATAATAATTCCTTTTATATATCGCTTTTCTGGACACTCAAAGCGCTTTACACATTGGAAGAATCTCCTCATCCACTACCAGTGTGCAGCATCCACCTGGAGGACGGGACTGCAGCCATATTGCGCCAGACCGCACACCACACACCAGCTGGTTGGTGGAGAGGAGACAAGAGTGATGAAGCCAATTATGATATGGGGATGATTAGGAGGCCTTGATGGACAGAGGCCAGTGGGGAAATTTAGCTAGGATGCCGGGCATAAAACCCTACTCTTTTTTTGAAGGACATCCTGGGATTTTTAATGACCACAGAGAGTCAGGACCTCGGTTTAATGTCTCATCCGAAAGATGGAAAAGTTATTCATTACATAACGCACGAAACGCACTGATATGACGCACCGATATGATGATATGACTCGCGCTAGAAAGGAGCTCAAAATCCTGATCAAGTCAGGCATTTTTCGCGGTTACTGGCTCATCTTGGTTAACAGACGTCTCCACGTCGATTAATTGACTAGTCGGTGCAACCCCTAGTGGAAACCTATAACCCTTCCAAATACACACGAAGAAACCCAGGAAATCACCTGAGGAAAAGAGTGGTTGCTGAATAAACAAGATTTATCTGTTTTTATTGATTTAGTCCAGGGGTGCCCAAACTCAGTCCTGGAGGGCCGGTGTCCTGCAGATTTTAGCTCCAACTTGCCTCAACACACCTGCACGGATGTTTCTAGAAAAGCTAGTACGAGCTTGATTAGCTAGCCCAGGTGCATTTTATTTTGGTTAGAACTAAATTTTGCTGGACACTGGCCCCCCAGGACTGAATTTGAGCACCCCTGATTTAGCTTGACTAATAAATACATTAATATGGAATCATCCAACAGAAGGCTTTATTTCAAACACCGTATGAGCTAGATTTAGAGTAAAAACATGTTGTTATTATATGTTGTAATTTCACGTGCAGCGTTTACTATAGCCATACTTCATTCAGAAGTCATTTGAAATCAAATTCAAATTTAAACAGAATTTTTTTTAATTATAATTTTTTTTTTTTGCGTAGCTTATTTGTGTACTATGAATCTGTGTAGTAAACCCTGCTCCATTTAAACGCACAAGCTGGAGCTTTACTGGTTTTACTGACAATATGTGCATGAAAATCACCTTGATTAAATCACCCAGCTCTAGAAGGATCCCTATGTTTAGTGTGGTCTACAGTGGTAGCATCTTTAAACTATTTAAAGAGTCAATTACTTTCTTGTTTTAGGAATTAAAATCAAACTGTTTTTGTATAATCCATTTTATCTTTTATGCTCTCTTTTACATTGTTTGTATCTTCTCTGTAAAGCACTTTGTGTGGCCTTGCTGCCATTTGGAAACGTGTTATATAAATAAATCGAGCTTGAACTCGATCTTGAACTATGTCCTAATGCCTTCGAAATTGTCACTCAGGGGCGTAAATCCTTCTAAGGAATTAGGGTATGGGGTGAGCCCTTCCAAACTGAATGTAGTGGTTAAGGTGTCTATAAAGTGACAAGTTGTGAGCTAATTACATTTTAGGATCCCATTTTAAAAGTGCCAGTTATGGGCCTGATCAAACTGAGCACACTGTTTGGTTCTGAAAATGTGAGGTGCATCACGTTGCCTTTTTCAGACTTTAGAATAGAGCAGTGTGCTGTGCTTTTTATGTTGCAAGCCAACCACTATATCAATGATCTTGGGGCTGGAGCGCATGACGTCAGGCATTTTCTTACACACAGTTTTTTTTTTAACTGCAGGGGTAACCCAGGGCACATAAACAATGCTCAATTGCTCGCTGCCAATAGAACTCAATTTTAAAAAGCCCAAAAAATCCATTCTGTGTAATTAGGGCCGTTGTTTAATTTGACCTGGATCTTGCCAGATCCTGTTCCGGAAAATTTCAGATGTGTGTTTGTGTTCTTTGATTTATTTTAATGGATCCAGCATTAACTTGTGTTTGTGTGTGGGTGTTTGTGGAAGAGAGAGAGAATGTGAATAAGTGCAAGCTGGTGCAAGTGAAGGCTGTGTGGATTGTGTGCGCACACATACACATGACGGTAGTCACCATGTGAAAGTTAAAGCAGAAGTCACATTTGACTATTTGCCCCCAACAATAGCTTTCTTATGATTACAGTCACATTCATTAGTTGGTGATTATTGTTTCGCGTGCAGTGAGCAGCGAAAATAAATAATGGCACAGTGGCCAACCTAAATAATATTTCGATTTTCAAAACGGCAAAGATGCAGTCAAGCATATTTTCATATTTTAAAACCACAAGTGAATCTGATAATGAGCCTGATCAAAAGAGATCTTGAGAAGATGAAACTGCGCGAATGGGTCAGGATAACGGGAAACAGAAGCAAAGCAATCTCAAATCAGCCAAAGAACTTATCAGAAGCGCTAACTGTGGGCTCTTCTTGAAGATTAGTCATTTAATTATTCTTTTTTCACAGTGAACTGAATAGTGATGGGTCATAAGATTTATGTATGCAGCTACATGTTTTTATTTTCTATGACTGACCTATAAAGGTTTATGGAACAAAATAGTTAAAGACCGTTCAGAAATGTGATGCTCTTTTTGTTGCTCTGTCACCATTTAATGACGTCATGTTCTTGGAAAACAGAAATTGTGTGGTGAACTTTCATTTTGTGGTTGTGTTCCGAATTATTCAGTTAGAAATTAAGCACGGATTAGGGCCTTATTCTCTCAAAACTGTCTAGATTTTTTGTATCTTCAGCTAACTGCATCTCCATGTAGATGGAGTTTTAGTTGAAAATAAAGATCCCACCTTTAGTTTTTTGTAGGTCCTTGTTTTTATCCTATACATTTAAAAGCAAACTAGAATATGTTGGCAGCTATATAAGAATAGCACATCTTTTTTTTTTCATTTTGGGTTATTGTTTTTTTTTTTTTCTATCATTGCTATTTTTCACCCTCATCCAGGGGCAGGGCAATAAGGATCTCTCAGTCAAGGCTGCCGAGTGAAAATATTGCGGAGGAGAGAGTAGTAACGATTTCAATAAGGCCTATCATCTCTCATTCCCAGTGTGGCTGAACTCCGAATGGGAACAGCTCTCAGGGGAATGGATATTAGAAAAGATGTGTCAAGGTCTCCTCCGCTGGTTCTCGCTGGCTCTGGAGCAAAGGGTGCCGGAGAGAATAGAGGGTTCGGTTGGGGAATTGTGTGCAACCTTTCCTGGCTTTAAAACAATCAGAGGCTATATCCATCTAGGCGGGCTATAATAATCAGTTTCAGCTCTGAAATGACTCCATCATTGGCGAATATGGCTTGAAATGGCGGTAACACAGTTTAGCTAATCTACGACATTTGTATCTGGGAATGTCTAGAGGTTTGTGGACTGGATTGTGGCTAGGTTTCTTTGCTTTTGCACATGACAAATTTGCCAGTGGTTTTTCTTTCTTGTTGGATTTTTAAGGAGTTTAAAACTCAAATTTTTGGAGTTTAAAACTCTATTGTTTCATGTATATATACATGAATTTTTTGCATATCACATATTGCTTAAAAATGTATAGCCTGTAAATTTTATTATTTATTTATCTATAAAAATAAATGTAGGCAGCACAGTGGCTCAGTGGTTATCACTGTTGCCTCATAGCAAGAAGGTCGCTGGTTTGAGGCCCGGCTGGACCAGTTGGCATTTCTGTGTGGAGTTCGTATGTTCTCCCGTGTTCATGTGGGTTTCCGACATGCTTTATGGATGAATTGGATGAACTAAATTGGCCATAGTGTGTGAATGCGAGAAAATGGAAAAATGTTTCTCAGTACTGGGTTGCCGCTGGAAGGACATCCGCTGCGTAAAACATATGCTGGAATAGCTGCCGGTTCATTCCGCTGTGGTGACCTCTGAAATAGAGGAAAGTGAATAAATGAATGAAATGTTTGTTTGTACACTTTATTGTCCCTCAAAGGGAAATTTTCTGTGGACCCACAGAGCACTTCAGCAAGTTCTGACACAATAAAAATGATAAAAAACAAACAAACATGCAAAAGAATTACATAGATGAGGAAAAACATATGCACACTATTGATCAGTGTTCAACAGTCTGATTGACATTGGGAGTTCATAGGTCTGTTCCGCTTCCAGCTGAAGGTACTGTATCTTCTAGGTAAGAGATCATAACATGGGAAGAGTGCATGAGATGGATTGTTCAGAGTTGTTTTCACTTCATTCAGAGTGCTTTGCTCGTAGAGTGTTTGAATACTGGTAAAGGTTTCTGATCCTATTAGTCTCAATGCAATTCTGATAACGTTAAAGATTTTTGATTTCAGATTTACAGAAATATTACTATATGTCGTAGATAGACCATATCAGATGACACTCTCAAATACAGCCTGATAAAGTAAGTACATGATTTTATGGTCAACACCATAGAACCATAACCTTTGTAGAAAATAAAGTATTTGGTGAAGCTTTCAAATCCAATTTATGTGAGTGTCCCATGTAAGAGACCCAGTGATGCCGTGTAGGAGCAGGCCTTGATAATGTCTCTGGGGGCCCCCTAAATGTATGGGCCCATAGAATCGTCCTAACTAGTTTATTCTAGTTTATTTGATCTTAAAGATCTGAGTAATCTATTAGGTTTGTATTCAGTGAGCAAATCTGTAATGTATTGTGGTCCTAGGCCATTTAGTGATTTCTAGACAAGTAGTAATACCTTAAAATCTATGCTGAATGTAACTGGGAGCTAGTGTAGAGACCTGAGGACAGGTGTGATGTGCTCTGATTTCCTGGTTCTGGTCAGAATCCTGTTCTGGATGAACTGCAACTGTCTAATTGCTTTTTTGGGAAGGCCAGTGAGGAGGCCGTTACAGTAATCCACCCTGCTGCTGATGAAAGCATGAACAAGTTTTCACTGGAAACAAAAGATCTAATTCTTGCAATGTTTTTATGACTATTGAAACTCAGATCTGACTTCAGAGTCACACCAAGATTCTTGACCTTATTTTTTGTTGTTTGACCTTTAGAGCCAAGGTATGCATTCACCTTGAAAACCTCATCTCTGTTCCCAAATGCAATGACTTCAGTTTTCTCTTTGTTTAACTGAAGAAGGTTTTGGCACATCCAACTGTTAATTTCATCAATGCAGGTGGCAGGGGTGGCACTGTGGCCTCACAGCAAGAAGATTGCTGGTTCGTATCCCGTCTGGGCTAGTTGGCATTTCTGTGTGAAGTGTGCCCGTGCTTCTCCCCGTGCTTGCGTGGGCTTCTTCCGGGTTTCCCCCACAGTCCAATGATATGCGCTGTAGGTAAATTTGATGAACTAAATTGACCAAAAATATAAAATGAGTGTGTAAGGGTGTTTCCCAGTACTGGGTTGCAGCTGGAAGGGCATCTGCTGTGTAAAACCTATGCTGGATAAGTTGGCTGTTTATTCTGCTGTGGCAACCTGAATGAATTAATATGTGCATGCCAGGCCAGTAGGTGGCGATTTGACTTTGTAAGAAACACTTTGTCTGTGCATATACAGTCTTGTAGTCCAACATTATTGTTTTGGTTGTAAAGGTAACACACAAGAACAGTACTGCTAAACATGCACTTTAAAACCTGTCCTAAAAGGTGTGCATTTTCAGGCCTCAAATGCTGTTGTTGTTTAAACAAATGGCCAAAACTTTTTTTTAAAAGTAAGAAACTCTCGTATAAGGCAGTTCATTCAAATTTAAATGAGTAAGAGCGCTAAATTTGTACATTGATAAGAACTGTCAGTTCACATGCCTTGCCCTCACTCTGTCTGTAACCACTAATTTGCTGTGTTATGTGGTTTATGCTGAGATAGCCAATATAAATGTATGTCACCTGACCTTTTTATCCCACAGACTGAACTCTGATAGCTCTGGGAACGGGAATTTTGATGACATGCATATTTGAATGGTAATTGTTTGTCAGGCAGAACATTTGCATGACTCATTTGTGATAAAACTGCATTTGATTGGCAATTAATTTACAGGAATGATGGAAATGCATCCTAATTTTTCATTCATATTCATATACTGTGTAGGTCAAGTACACCCTGTATTTATAGTGGCGTGGAGAGAATATGGAAAATCAGGCATAATCAAGACATGCCGTTTGTGTAATGTGTAATTTGGTCTTTCTTTAATTAACAGTATCATAACATCAAATGGTTAAAGTGGTCCCCTGCATGTTTATCCGGTTATCACCTGATGCAAATAAATAAATGAATAAATACATACATACATACATACATACATACATACATACATACATACATAAATGATAATAATAAATAAATGATAAAAATAAATAATAACATAAATAATAAAAACATAAATAAATACATTATAATAAATAAATTATAATAAAAGTAAATAAATGAATAATAAAATACATAAATAATAAATAAATAATTCTAAAAACAACAATAATAAATAATAACAGTTGTAATAATAATAATAATAATAATAATAATAAATAAATAATAAAAAGTAATAAATAAATAAATAAATAAATAATAAAACAATTAACAAATAAATAATAAAAACAATACATAAATAAATAAATAAATAACTAATAAAAACAACAAATAAATAAAGAAATTATAATAAAAGAAAATAGATAAATAACACAAGTTATGAACAGTAATAAAAATAAATAAATAAATAAATAAATAAATAATAAACAAAATAAATAATAATAATAATAATAAAAAATAAATAATAAATAAATATTAATAATTAGATAATTAAATAATAAAAAACTAAAAATAAATTAAATAAATACAGACCTTGTGATAAATGTTTTAAAATAAAATCAAAATATTAGATGAAGAAAAATTTGAAGAAAACTTAAAAAAAACACTGAACTTTACCATGTTAAAAAAAGAGTAAATTATTGCCAAAAGTACTAAAACAAATTTAGAAATGAAATAATAATCAATACTATTCAAATAAAAGCTATTTCACGGTTTAATTATTTTATTTTTTTTTAATAAAATATACAAAAATGAATAGCAGGCTATCCAAGTAATAATAAAATAACGTATTTTGTACACAAGCTTAGTAGAGATTTACATTCAAAAACCCTATACTCCTTAAACATGTCAAAAGCAGCACTTACTGTGGAACAATTTTCACACTGACTTTTGGTCCAAATCCTTTTTGTCAACTCAACAATAAAACTAATTAAATTACCCCTTCGACCTGCTGTTTATCAAAAGCAGGAGGTAATACAGCAGGGGGATTTCTCCTGGGTATAGTGCAATACTAAGGCTAAAATTACCTCTAGCTCATAAAAATGTTGAAATTACATTCCTATGTAAAAAGAGATTGGGAATCAGAGGGGTAGTTTGTGAACTGCAGCTTACAAATGCTAACTGCTATGGTAATACTTTGACCAATTGTTTTTGTGGCGTTCGGCATTATACAGGCCACACAGGTATTTAGAAAGCATTTGAGGTCAGCAGAATTCGGTAATTACCTAGATGCTAACTTATTAGCATACTAGCTCATGTAAAATACTAGTGTGGCTCTGTAAACAAACCAATGGCATAAGCGCAAAGAACTAGAAAGTGCTAGTTCAGAAATATCTCTGTTTCTGTGTAATGTTTATGCTGCCAAATGGCTGAACATAAACCTTAAAATTACATTTAACCAATTGTTTAAGAATTCCTGTTTGGGCTTCTAATAACTTTCCTTCATTGTCGTAGACCTCTTTCAGCACAATTTTGAATATCTTAATCTATTTGTCTATTACTATTATTTTGTTTATTTATTTTTAATGAGTATATATATATATATATATATATATATATATATATATATATATATATATATATATATATATATATATATATATGTATATGTATATGTATATGTATATGTATATGTATATATATATGTATATATATATATATATATATATGTATATGTATATGTATATTTATGTATATATATATATATATATATATATATATATATATATATATATATATATATATATATATATATATATATATAATTTTTAATTTGTTTAGTATGTCTTTGTCATTTATTCTTCAGTTTTTCTTTTTTATTGTCACTGTTGTTGTTGTTGGCATTATTATTAATATAATTATTTAATAACCTTTATCTTGGCTATTACATGTATTTCTATGCACACTGCTGTATGCTGATCATATACGGCATGTTTTTTTCTGTGTTCACGTAATTCAAAATAAAAGAAAAATTTGATGGAAAACAAAAAAGGCATTTAATTAGGTTTTTGGAAACCTGAAATTTTAGATTATTATAAGTTCACCCCAAAATCTCCTGTCATTCATTTATTGAGGTTATTGTACATCCAACATAGGCTCATTCTGAAAATGTAGCCCAATATATATTTCTGGAGAGTGCAAATTATGTAGCCAGAGCTGTAGCTGAATTTCATCTTTTAAACGAACGATACAGGGCAGTATGATATCGTTGCTTTTCGCACTTACCAGCTGATCGCTTACCTCCTTATAGATGGCTTTTCTGCTGTTACCAGTTTGTCCAGTGGCTTGCCATGTACGTCAGTGGACTTGAGACGCAGAGCAGAGATGACCGCGACAACAGGGTTCGAGTCTGGCAAAGAACAGTTCCAGAAAGCGGGTAAGAAAAAAACAGAAGCTAAAAATAAAAAAAACAATTAAATAACAGGGTGATAATGTAGTAAAATCTGAAAACGTGGTAAAAATCCGGGAAGGGCTTTTCTTTTTCTGGATTGCTTTCGAAAACTGTCGGTTGGGTTTAGAGAAGTGGGTGGGCGGGTCAATCAGGGCTTTTGAAAACACTATTGGTTGGGTTTAGGGAAGGAGGAGGGTTGGTCAGTCCATCGATCAGTCAGTCAGTTGGCAGCGGCCTCTGCTGGGCTTACGGGAGAACAGCAGGTGCGAATGGCACTTGTGAGAGAAATTTAAGATCTTGAAAAGCGTTCACAGCAGCCTCTGGTGAATTAGCAAAAACAAAAACTGCAAAAAAACTACCTCCTGGGACATATTGGCGCTCTCCAGAAGTGTTTATAGGGGTACGTAATCAGAATGAGCCTGGGTTGTGTACATCTGTAAAATGAGAAAATAAAATCTTTAGAACACGAATGAAGATACTTGTAATCAAATCTGAGATAAATCTTAATGCCTATGCTGTACATTAGGGCTAAATAGATTCATATGTTCAATGCAATTTGATTCTTATTCACAAGCTTACACTTTGATTCAATTCTTGATTCGGTTCCTCATTCAGTAAATACAGATTCAGCGCAAATGCAACTAATGTTTTTAAAAATAAACAGTGAACATTACTTTAAATTTTTTAAATGCTTTTTATTAGAGTGTAAAATCCGGAATTTGTAATAAAAAAAGATTCCTGGCTTTTCAAACTTGATATTGAAATGTAATAATGACATAAAAAAGAAAGATCAATTAGGAAAAAATAAAGTCTTTAAAGAAATTGATTTAATGAGTAACTCAAGTGAATAAATCTTACATTTATTAATTCATTTTGTAAAAAAAACAAACAAAAAAAAGATTTTTTTTCCAGCATAAATTTAGAAAAACATGAGTGGGTAAATGATAATTGATGACTGATAAAGTTTCATTTTAGATGAACCATCTGTTTAATGTTTTTAATTTGTCTTTTAATGTCACTATTCTCATATGCATGAGAGAATTAAGTTTGTTATATTGACTGTTAAAAGTTTACTTTGTGTTACTTGTGTTAATTCCTATAGTAAAAAGTATGCAATTGATTTCTGTTTTTGGCTCAGAAAAATATACAGAGAAATATCTTGATGTATATTTAAAAAAATTGTATACAGTTGAAGTGAAATTATTCTCCATCCTGTTATTTTTCCTAAATGATGTTTAACAGAGCAAGGAGTTTTTCACAGCAGTATTTCCTATAATATTTTTTCTTCTGGAGAAAGTTTATTTGTTTTATTTTGGCTAGAATAAAAGCAGTTTTAATTGTTTTAAAACCACTTTAAGGTCAATATTATTAGCCCCCTTAAGCAATATTTTTTCTCTAGAAACATCTAATGTAGAGAGTTTTGTATAAACCTTTTTTAATATAAAATTAATATATATTTTTTCTAAAAACTATTTTAATGAACCAATTTCATTCATTCATTTATTTTCTTTACGGCTTAGTCCCTTTATTAATCTGGGGTTGCAACAGCGGAATGCACCGCCAACTTATCCAGCATATGTTTTACGCAGCGAATGCCCTTTCATCACTAGAAAAAAATACCCAGTTTGATATTGCAAATGAATCCATTTGTCTACGTTTATAGTCTTGTTTTAATAGATAAATAAATGAATATACTGTGCTACTGTATGTGAAATTTGAAAAATATTTAGAGTTAAGTACTGAGTAAATATAGTCTATTTTAATTAAAAGTAAAATCGGACTTTCCAGCATATTACATCTAACCATGTGTCTGTTACAACTTGCACCGCCAATGGGATAAATAATAACATTTTTACTCATAGCACCTTTGGTAGTACTGCACAGGCTCGACAATCATCCAATCAGTGCTCATTTGTAGAAGAGGCTTGTGTGTTGTTTGTAAAAAAAGATGTGGTCAGTCAAACCCAATTACTTTATTCATTATTTGCCCAAAACCAAAAAGGGTTTTGTGCCTCGCTCTCCCCTAACCCCTGCCCCCTCTTTATAAACCCCCTGCAAACTCTCTACAAACCATCAGTATATAATGACTTTCCTAATTACCCTAACTTGCCTAATTAACCTAGTTAAGCCTTTCTGATTAAGAAATCAATTATCAGAAATTATTATAACTATTATGTTTAGAAGTGTGTTGAAAAAACTTCTTTCCATTAAACAGAATTGTGGAAAATATATACAGGGGCTAATAATTCAAGAGGGCTAATAATTCTGAATTCAACTGTATATATTTTATAATGCATATAAAAAGGGTTGTAATGCCTGAAACCCCTTTTCGTCACCCATAACTCTCCTGTTTTTGCATTTAGGAGACAAAAATAACGTACACTCAAGGGTCCAGAAGTGACTAAATCAAGGTCTTTGAAGGATAAAAACCAAGAGGTCTAATTTACCTGCTGAAATCGATCCATTATAAACTCCATTCATTGAGTGCACAGCCCAGTAAGTCCATTTCATGCTTTTAAGAGCTCTTTATTTTGAAAAAATGCATGTTGCCTCTACTATGATAACACTTTTGCAGTTCATTCGAAATACATGGCTTCTTTTGAATAGCCAAAATTCGACCTCTGAAATTTGCAATACTGAAAAAACGCACCTGCTTTCCTCTCGTTTGAACTTCAGAGATGAATTCTCACCCGTGTCCTTTAAACTCCAGGGGTCACTGTTGCTCTTTATTGTGTTTTTCCCCATCTAGCGGTTGAGAGCATGAAATATTCATCGCACTCAGCCAGGGCAGACAATTTGATTCATTTCTAAAGTAGCATTGTAAAATATAATAACAATGAAGTCTGTTTTGCACAATCCGACCTTTTTAGTACAGTAGATAAAGAAGGTCAGAGGTAAATAATGAGGTAAAGAAACAAAATGGCTGGTCAGCAAACCTCTCTGTCTATCTGTCTCAGTAACAAGAAGAACTGGGAAATATAATCTAAAGGGAGCGCTTGTTTCCTTAAGAGAGTTCAGGGTTAAAATTAGTAACTGTGTCTGTGTTGGGTTGCCATGATGATACTGGTAACACTTTACTTAAAGAGGGTGTCTGAATACTTTTATTTCCAGTGGAACGAAATGAACGTCATTTAAATTTCTCAGTAAAATGTAAATAATCTGTCAAATAGGGTCATAACAGTGTTACACGTCACATTTAATGGCATTTTATTAACAAATTCAATTTGTATGATTGGTGAGGTTATTTATTTATTCATTTTCCTTAGGCTTATGCTGCGTCCCAATTCACATACTTATACTACACCCTAAAAGTATGTACTTTTTTTTGTGAAGGAAAAGTACACACTTTTGAGTGTGTAACAGAAAAGTATGCAAGCTTTTGGGACATACTACTTCCTTGTTAACAGATCGTTGTGTTGCTTAGTTACGAGCCCTGTCAATCATCCACACATCATCCACATTTCTTTCATATTTAATTTCCTACCTTATTGGAGAAGCAGCAGCAGCAGGTTAATCTCCCATTCACGAGTCTTTCATGCAGAGAAATCTCCTCAGGTGTTTGGATAATTCTGCATTCAGACATTAATGTCCAAACACATCATTATATAAGTTCAGTATTGTTGTTGCAGATGAAATATAACACAGAAAACGCGATTAAAACTTGTTCCAGTGGGTTAGATATTAATTAACAGTCATACAAACATCTTTACCCAAGCCTCTCTACTTGTCGGTTGGTCTCGCACGTCCATCATGTTTGTAGTTTGTTTACACTTTTCACCCACGTTTGTAGTTCTAATCCAATTCACGTCCTACGCGCAATGGATTGTGGGCAATATCAGCGGTTAGAGTATGGATGCTTCTACACTTCGAGTTTTTACCAGGAAATAGTAAACCATACAGCAACCTTTGGCATACTCTTTTCAACATACTACGATTTGGGACATGATAATTCTACTTTCAAATACTATTTAAGATGGATAGTATGCGAATTGGGACGCAGCATTAGTCTCTATTTCAGAGGTCGCCATAGCTAAATGAACCACCAACTATTCCAGCATATGTATTACACAGCGGATGCCCTTCCAGCCACAATTCACGTATAGTGCATATTTTTGGACAGTGGGGGAAACTAGAGCAAACCCATGCCAACACGGGGAGAACTTGCAAACTCCACACAGAAATGCCAACTAGCCCAGCCGGGACTCGAACAAGCATCTTTCTTGCTGGAGTCACCGTGCTGCCCCTGTTGAGGTTAATAATATAAATAAATAAAAAATATTAATGACACTGTTATAAAATTCATGACAAATCATGTTTATGACAGATTTATGACATGTTATGCTGTCTTAATAATGTCAGGTTGTCATGACAAAGACAAAAACAGGTTATGATGTATTTGTTTATGTAAAGTTGTCATTAAGACATCTTAAACAATTTCATCTTTACATTTAAAATTACATAACTGACCTACTGACACTGTCAAAACATATCTGAAACATAATTAACAGTTTCTGTATTTTATGATTTACAAGGGTTTTTGGTTTATTTACGGTTGTGAATTGCATTATGGGGCGGCGCGGTGACACATTGGGTAGCACCTCACAGCTAGAAAGTTGCTAGTTCGCACCTCGGCTGGGTCAGTTGGCATTTCTATTGTGAGTTTGTATGTCCCTGTGTTCGCGTGGGTTTCCTCTGGATGCTACGATTCCCCCCACAGTCCAAAGACATGTGGTATAGGTGAATTGGGTAAGCTAAATTTCCGTAGTGTATGTGTGTGAATGAGAATTTATGGGTGTTTCCCAGTGAAAGGTTGCAGCTGGAAGGGTCTCCTCTATGTAAAACATATGCTGGATAAGTTGGCGGTTCATTCCGCTGTGGCGACCCCTGATTAATAAAAGGACTAAGCCAAAAAGAAAATGAATGAATGAATTGCATTATGGCGTGTTGATCTCTGCTCTGTCGACTTTTGATGTTGAAAATTCAACTCTACAGTTAAACAAAGTAACTTTTATTGATCACTTTAAGCAGTTAAAATGTTTATAAAAGTCACTATTTGGAACTTTTCAAGGTTAAAAGTTGTCTGAAGAAAGATCATGATCCCATAATGCAATTCAAAAGCATAAATAAAAGGGGGAAAATAAAAATAATAACATGAATCACAAAATATAGAAAACTGCTAATTTATGGATATTTTTTACAGTACATGTAATGATAGTTGCCTAATAGATTAGTAAAAAACTTCGATATGTCACGTCATGATTATAAAGGTTTCATGACAGTCTTATGAACAGCCTCTTCAAGTAAAGCGTTACCAGTGTTGGGGATAACGCATTTCAAGTTACGTGAGTTACATAATAATATTACTTTTGTAAGTAACGAGTAAAGTAACGCATTACTTTTAAAAATAAGTAATAATATTTGAGTTACTTTTTTAAAAATGTAACTCGAGTTTTTTTTAGATTAATTAATTCGCTTTAAAAAATAATTTGCTGAATTAACATTTTTAATCATGTGTAATCATGTTGAATCACACTCAGTGAGAAAATGAGCTCCCAGTGGGAACAGGCAGAGTCTAAGATGGCAGAGCCTTACATTTCTGAGATAGAAGTATTCTTATTATTCTAAATGCATGGAAGAAGAGGAGATTGTCTCAATGAACAGTGATTTTACTAAGCTAATAAGACAAAAATATAAAAGTAGCAAACGCATTGCTTTCATTAATCTGTATAAACGGCATGTGCAGCATCAGGAATTCTCAGAAGGTAACATTATTCTAATCTTTTTTTTAATTCGTTTTTTTAAAGTTAAATGGAGGTGTTATACCAACACAATCTCACGGCAATTCGTAACTTTTTGATTTAGTGGCTAATTCGTATGAATTTGTACGATCTAATTTGTACAGTTTAGTACGATTTGCTCATCTCCCAATGATGGTTGGGTTTAGGGGTGGGGTTAGTTGCCACGCCTCCTTTTTGAAATCGTACAATTTCGTACGACTGAACTCATATGAATTCAAATTCGTACGAGTTAGCCACAAAACTGACAAAACGTAAAATACTTAGTGTGTTGTTAAATACAGAGCTCCTCTATTTAAAAAAAGAAAAATACCCTGCAAATTCTAAGAGAGATCAAGCTTCAGGCAGGAATGAAAATGTAACTAAAAAGTAACACTTTACTTTCCATAAAAAGTAGCTTAGTAACATAACTAATAATAATTTTGGGAAGTTACTCAATATTGTAATGCATTACTTTCAAAAGTAACTGTGTTACTATACTTTTTCTTTCACCCAACAATAAATCATTTTTGCAAGTTTCATTGGCTGACAGAAGCTGATGAATCTTTAATAAGAGGATGTGTCTTTATCTGATTCTGCAACTTCTGCGGCAACACAAGCATCTAAAACTACTGATGTTATCTGTCATGATCTTTATCGCAGTTAAAGTCTCTCAAACACAGGAACAACTGAGAGAGTTTTAGGTTACAAGTGAAGAAGCTTTAGCTTTCAGCTCATCTTACTCCTTTTGCATTTACTCCATGCAGAGGTTGGATTTACATTCTTACCACGGGAATATGAAGCATCCGAAACAGTTTATGCATTATTTATTACTATTTAATGCACAGATGCTGAATAAATGTGTTTATGTAAGAATCACAGTTGTGGGAATCAATGAATCAGTTCGATATATCTACTTTTTGATTCACCTTTCCAACTTGACGTAGACACTGAATGTCTGTGGAATTATTGTAGGCAAGCAACACCAAGATAATTATTTGTGATGATCACATTAAAACAGTGTTTCCCAACCCTGTTCCTGAGGGCAAACCAACAGTACATATTTTGGATACTTCTGACTCATTCATTTCAGGTTTTGGAGTCTCTTCTAATGATCTGATAAGTCGATTCAGTTGTGTTTGATTAGGGAGAGGTTGAAAATGTGTACTGTTGGTGTGCCTTGAGAAACAGGGTTGAGAAACACTGCATTAAAAGACAATTTAGTAAAGTAATCAAAAATGATCCAATTGCAGTCTTGGGTAGTCAAAGTAATCTCTATGCGACTAATAATTAACAATTAAAGATCAAATTAAATTAGTGTTTTAATTGAAAGTTTTTGGCATTTATTGATTTATCATAGTAAACGGCTGCAAATTAATCAGTTACATAATTTTTTTATAAGTAAAAAAAACTCTAAAGTTTTAAATAATAATACAGTGGAAGCATGCACTTTGTGTTCAACTTGAAATTATTTGAAAATAAATTATATTAATTATGAATTATTCTGGATGGATAATATGAGAGAAACTAATTTGGCCTTTAAGGGCTATATTTCTTATTTAATTATCACTTTATTAAGATATGTCCATCGTCAGATGTCTTGCATTTCAGCAACAATTAAGAAATTTGTTAAACCAGCACACACTGGAAAGCTGTGAAATGCAAGGTACAAAAATGTACTGAACATTGTTATTATTTATTAATTTAATTATGTAGATTTTTGTTATTATTTGAATTTATTTACATATTTATTTACATTATTTACATATTTTCACCTTTTTAACCATTTCACTTTTTATTTTTAGTTGTATTTTTTAATATATTTTGTTCTGGGGACGTGGTGGTGGAGTGGGTAGCACGTTCGCCTCACAGCAAGAAGATCGCTGGTTCGAGCCTCGGTTGGGTCAGTTGTCAATTCCTCCTGGTGCTCCGGTTTCCCCCACAATCCAAAGACGCGGTATAGGTGAATTGGGTATGCTAAAATTGACCATAGTGTATGAGTGTGTGTGAATGTATGTATGGATGTTTCCCAGTGATGGGTTGTGGCTGGAAGGGCATCCACTGCGTAAAAAATATGCTGGATAAGTTGGCGGGTCATTCCGCTGTGGCGACCCCTGATTAATAAAGGGACTAAGCCGAAAAGAAAATGAATGAATTAATTTTGTACTATAGTTCAAACAAAACACAATAAATATATTTTGGAAAAAAATGTCTATCAACAGAAAAATAGAAAGTTTAATTCCATGCCAAATTAGACTTCATGTAATATATATCCAACGCAGAATCAGTGTGGATACGTACCCCTGTCCACATTTCTGGAGAGCACGAATTATGTAGCCAGAGGTACATCTTGCTGCATTTCATCTTTATAACGAACGCTACGGAGCGGTATGACGCCGACGGCTTCTGTTCATTTAAGCGCTACCAGCTTACTGCTTACCCATACCTGCCAACTAGGTGAGGTGTCTGAATAACACAGTTGAGAACCGAGTTAGTAACTGTACTGTGGTGTTAGTAACTGTAAAAGCTGAGGACCAGGATTTTTCCAGGAGAAATGACAAAACGGGAGGGTGGTGGGAGATGGGTCTGAAATACAGGAGACTCCTGGGAAAAAAAGGAGTGTTGGCAGGTATACACTTACCTCCGTACACTGTTACCACTTGGACTGTTGGACTTGGGACATGGAGCGGAGTTAACTTTGATGACAGGGTTCGAGAAAAAATTGCAGTCAAATTTCAGTCAAAGTCAAATTTCACCCCTAAATTTGTGACTGTAGGCTTAATATGCTGAGCTAACGAACCCAAATTGAATCGAGAAGATCTGTATATCTGCGTATTTTTCTTATGTGGTGCTTTTCTAGACACTCAAAGCACTTTACACATTGGGTTGAATCTCCTCATCCAGCACCAGTGTGCAGCATCCACCTGGATGACGCGACAGCAGCCATATTGCGCAGACTACACACCAGCTGATTGGTGGAGAGGAGACAGACTGATGAAGCCAATTATGATATGATATGGTTAGGAAGCCATGATGGATAGAGGCCAGTGGGCCAATTTGGCCAGGATGCCCGGATTAAACCCCTACTCCTTTTCAAAGAACATCCTGGGATTTTTAACGACCACAGAGAGTCAGGACCTCGGTTTAACATCTCATCCAAAAGACGGCAGTCACTGAGCTGCATAGTGTCCCCTTCATTATACTGGGGCATTAGGGCCCACACAGGCCGCAGGTAGAATGCCCTCTGCTGGCCCCACTAACACCACTTCTGGTAGCTTTCTAGCTTTCCCATGTGGTTTCCGATCCAGGGACTGACCAGACGCACTGCTTAGCTTCAGTGGGCGACTGAGTGAGCGTTGCAGAGAGCTAGCTGCCGGCAGTTCGCTCTCTCTCAGTTCTCTTGTCCAGTAAAAATTTAGTTGAGTTTATTTTTTTGAAGCTAGTGAGATTCTGATTTGATTTCATTCTGTATTAGACCACATAGAATTTCAAAACAGCAAATATATTTAAGGCATTTTCACATTTCTTTTTCCCCCCCTCTGTATCTCAATCTTCCTTTTGTCAAATGACAATTTTCTGATGTGTATTTTCATGCTGGTTAAATTAGATAGAAAGTCTTAGCCTTTGCTTTTATTTGCAAAATGTAGAGCCCACATGCCATTACTAAAAATATTTGCAGATGATGTCCAACCAATTGTCCTAAAACACATAATAGTGCTTTTTCATCATCTCACAACAAAGCCAGAGTCCTAAACTCCAGCTGTTCCCTCACTTCTCTTGTATTCAGAGGAATCTGAATTGTATACAATTGACAACGGCACAATCGTGCTGTAATTTTGTGCTGCATCCCTTTAAAATGATAAGCTTGAGTTAGACTGTAGAAAAATACACTCGGCTGGAGTCTCGTGCGATTATCTGAGGGATCATTTAGCAATCTGTGTGGCGGTCTGGATTTTTCGCCGCTTTAGCACACATGTGGGCTGATCATTGTGTAAATGGCTTTGAGTCAGAGACACAGGACTGCCATCAGCCTCCCCGTAAGCTCTGCCATTAAACTCTTTCGACGGGAAAATACCTCGTATTGACAACTCATCCCTCCCTTTCAGACTGGAAGTGCAATAAATGCGCTCTTCACTCCATGAAAGAGGTTTAGTCGGAGACATCTGAGGTGTACGGGCGGGCATATCTGACAGTAAAGAAGAAGAGAGCTTTTCAAAGCATTTTCACTTCCACTGACACATTGAAAAGTATATATTACTATAAATCCGACTTGTGATATCTGCTAGTTCTTGTAGTGTGGCATGAAAATTGTACCGTTGCTCTTTGATAAAGCTCTTCTCGTACACATAAACTTCTTATATGACGTGTGAAATGTGTTCAGAATAGCACAAAATGACTGCAACACATTGTTTATCCTGCCATCTCTACTACAAAAGATCAAATAATTCACAGTTTTTCTTCGCAGAGATATTGGTTCATACATTCTGGCATAGATAATGTACTGAAGTCAATACTTAAAATAGATTGTTCACCTAAAAATAAATTTATTCACGATTATTCACTCACCATCAAGTACTTCCAGATATTTATGAGTTAATTTGTTGTTGGTAACCAGTATAGCCATAGATATCCATAGTAGGCGAAAATAAATAAATAAATAACTCTCTCTATATATATATATATATATATATATATATATATATATAGATAGTATAAAAGTCAAAGTTTACCTACATTCTTCAAAATATCTTCTTTTGTGTTTAACAGAAGAAAGAAAATTTAACAGTTTTTAAAGTTTGAAGCCCATCAGACAGATAGCTAGTTAGCGAGCTAGCTAGATTTTAGACACGCTCAATCACCTGAATTGATTTTTAACATGATTACATTTCTAGCATGTTTTTGAATGTTGTTTGGGATATTTTTATTAACATTACATTTGCTAGGCTATTGTTATTTTACACACATTTATCTTTGTGCAATTGCTGGTATGTTTTAGTGCATTGCTAGCATGACCATGTCAGATAGATGGCATGTTATAGATAGATAGATAGATAGATAGATAGATAGATAGATAGATAGATAGATAGATAGATAGATAGATAGATAGATAGATAGATAGATAGATAGATAGATAGATAGATAGATAGATAGATAGATAGATGGCATGTTTTAGCATGTTAATGCGTCTTCAGTGAGTTAAAGATATATGTTTAATGTAAAGTATATTCTAGTTAGTTGGCATCATGTAACTCATACATACAATAAATTATGTAGCATATAACATTTTCAACGCAGGCTCATTCTGAAAAACGTACCTCTATGTACATTTCTGGAGAATGCTAAATAAGTCCCAGGAGGTACGTTTTTTTGCGGTTTTTGTTTTTGTGAATCCACCAGAGGCCGCTGTGTACACTTTTTCAGATCTCAAATTTCTCTCGCAAGTGCCATTCGTGCCTGCTGTTGTCACGTAAATCCACTAGAGGCCACTGTCGGCTGACTGAATGACTGACTGACTCACCGATCGACTGACTGACTGAATGGTGTTTTAAAAAGCACAGATTGACCTGCGACCACCCACTTCCAACCTTCCTATCTTTAGTGCAGATAGTGTATTATTTCCCTCCTAACTGTTGGTGATCTGTGTGTGTCACTGAAGCAGGTGTGATGGTGTCACTGAGAATCCACAAAGCCTCTATGGGGAGTTAAAGATGAGCTGCTCTTATGATTTTGTAGTTAGGGTCAGTTGCATTGCGCTGCTGGGTGGAAAGAGTGTAAAACAAGGGCAGGCTAGTGAGACCACAGACAGTGAAGAATAAGCATTAGCCTTGGGGGTTTGCTAGAGGTCACTAGTTTTTTGTCTTCTTTTAAGTGCTGTTTGTTTGTTAAGGTGAAGTGTAGTTTTAGAGCACTTTCATTTCAGTTTAATATGCATTTAATGTTTCGGAGTAAGCCATTCGTAGGTGGAAAAGTCTGTTCATTGTGGTGTTTGTTTGAGGGGTCTGACAAGGGCACTGTATAAATACTATTTCTACTTCTAAATCTCACATTTTGTTAAATATGTTGCTTGCTGTTTCTTTGTAATAGTTGGTGAATTTTACTGGAAGTGTCTCAGAAAATTGTTACTATACCATTGATTTTTACATTGTAAAAATGTAATAAGTCAAGACAGCAGACAGTTTCTGGAGGGCTGCAGCACTGCAGAGTTTAGTTCCAGCCCTGCTTCAACACACCTGTAGGTATCAAACAAGCCTAAGGTGTGTTTAATTAGAGTTGGAGCTATCCTGTGGGATATATATATATATATATATATATATATATATATATATATATATATATATATATATATATATATTAGATTAACAAGACATTGTACATTTTTAACTATTTATTATCAGCATCAATCAATATTGTGTATAAATTGGAAATAAATGTGATTACAGTCTATATATTCCATATACACACATCTTGACTTGATGATTTGACTTATATTGGATTAAAATAAAATATAAAGATTGCATCACATTTATTTATTAGATTGTGGTTTGTTTACAGTCTTTAAACGTTAAACTGATAGATAAGTGAAAATGAGCTGTAACACAACTATATCAATACATGTTGGCAATGGATATTATGTAATTAATACAGTATATAATAATAATATTCACTTTGAACCTTAAATGCATTGAATATACACTCACCGGCCACTTTATTAGGTACACCTTACTAGTTCCGGGTTGGACCCCTTTTTGCCTTCAGAACTGACTTAATCCTAGATTTAACAAGGTACTGGAAATATTCCTTAGAGATTTTGGTCTATATTGACATGATAGCATCACGCAGTTGGTGCAGATTTCTCTGCTGCACATCCATGATGCGAATCTCCCATTCCACCACATCTCAAAGGTGCTCTATTGGGTTGAGTTCTGGTGACTGTGGAGGCCATTTGAGTACAGTGAACTCATTGTTAAGAAACCAGCCTGAGATGATTTGTGCTTTATGAAATGGCGCGTTATCCTGCTGGAAGTGGCCATCAGAAGATGGGTACACTATGGTCACAAAGGGATGGACATGGTCAGCAATAATACTCAGATAGGCTGTGGCATGGAGGGATGGCGTGGAGGCTGTGGAGATGATTGCGCGTGAAAATTACTGTAGTAACATGACTTAACACATTGAGTTGCTGCTATGTGATTGACTGATTAAAAATTTGTGTTAACAAGCAGTTGAACAGTGGTACCTAATAAAGTGGCTGGTAAGTGAATGTTTACACACTGGTATGTGTTTTAACATAATAATTATTTGTTCCCAAAGGCACAACATATATATTTTTCTTTTTTGGTCACCATTTATCTTCCACCAGGTTATGTCAAATTATGAAACCACTGCATAATTACATGACATTACTATGCAAAATTCAGCTTAAATGGGTTAAAAAGGTGCCTTAGAAGACATTTGGCAGATTATTTTAAGCTTTGTACTTGATTCTTTTCTCGTCTTTTTCTTGCTTGTACTCTCTGACCTTGCAAAGTGATGTAAACAAAATATGTGGGTGCAACACCTGTTCTCATCAGTGTAAATGTGGCAGTAAGTGCTTACTAATGCAGCCAGTCCGCAGGGAAATAAGTGCATTATTGTGCTTCACTTTTTTAAAGTTCATGTTCAGCCGATTTAATTCAGGGTTGTTTTGTTTACTGCTGAAAAAAGGGGACTTCTTAAAAGTGCTTTATCCCCCACTGGTCTCAGTATGAACTGTACAAAATGTTTGTGCAGCACAACAAACGGCAGCCACTCACAGAGAGTTACGCTCACTAGTGCTCATTTTGCAGTTCAGTCACTTTCATCCAATGTTTCATCCAAAAACAGCCCACCAAGAGCGGAAGTGTGTCGCTCAAGGGCACTACGGCGATACACTACTAATTCTTTAATGTTGTTGAGTCTTTGGCATTCACTAAGGCTGCATATGTATCTTCCAGGGCTCCAGACTAACATTTTTGTTTTTACTAGAAGCACTTTTGCTGAAAATTTTAGCTGCAAACACACTTAAAAATGACGCTTGCTGTTTGTTCAAACTTCTTATTTATATATTTATTAATAAACTTACTTAAAGTTTGTTTGGGATATCTTATTTATATTCAATCCACTTAAATTTGTAAAATCTAATAAGGTAACTACTTATTTCAAGAGTTCACACTTAGCTGATGATTAGCAATAGAGCTTGTTGGGCATGCTGTCCTGGGAGAGAGCTTTGAGCTTATAAGATCCTCAAACCCTGGGCTCTCTCCTGTTAGCAGGGCGAGAGGGGAGTTTGAGCTCAGGTAGATCTCGATGAGCTCCAGGACTTGTTTCTGGCTAATGACATATATAGGAATGGCTAAATAGAGATATACGGCCTACTGAGAGCTTGACTATGATGCCAATATAGAATGTTCAATTTGCTTAGGTAGCGTGTTTTTGGAGTATGGGAGTAAACCCTGGAACCCGGGGGAAACTCACGCAAGCACGGGGAGAACATGCAAACTCCACACAGAAATGTCGACTGGTTTAGTAGGGACTTTAACCAGTGACATTCTTGCTGTGAGGCAACAGTGCTAACCACTGGGCCACTGTGTCACCCAATCTATAAAGGAGGGGGAGTAGGGGTGGGAGGGGGGATTCTTCTGAAGATGGTGATACTGAGGTAAGAAACTATAGTGAGATAGGAATCATCTGATTGGTAAATCATGTGTTAACTAATACGGGGCCAGCCGGGATGATCATATGCATGCTCCTCTCGAAATTAGTTTATAAATAAACTTCACTTAAAACGAGTTGAAACAACACAATTCTATTGTGTTTTTTGGGGCGCAACTTAATTGTTTTATGTTCAATCCACTTAAATTTGTGAAAACGTTCAATGTTAACTTAATTGATTTGTGTTGGGACAACATTAAATAACTGTGTTGAACTTTTTTTTATAGTGCATTAAATCAAGTTGTTAAAGGGATAGTTTAACCAAAAATATGAAGTTTAAAAAATGTTTAACTAAATGTAACCATTAAGTTTCAAAGTATTTGTATTACTACAATAGAAGTACAGCGTTGCCAGTTTTCAGCATTCTTCAAAATATCTTATTTCATGAGTTCACACTTACAGATATCTGACTGAATATAATATGCAGAGAGAGATAGGGTCTGAGTGCATTGTGTAGCCCAGGGATGGGCAAATTTGATCCTGGAAGGCTGATGTCCTGCATAGTTTTGTTTCAACCCTAATCAAACACACCTGCCTGTACCTTTCTAGTGATCTTGAAGACACCGATTAGTGTTTTCAGGTGTGTTTTATTAGTGTTGGAGCAAAAGTCTGCATGGACATTGGCCCTCCAGGATTAAGTTTGCCCATCCCTGGTCTAGTCTAACCTCAGAATGTTCTTTTTCTCTGATTTAATTAGGAATCTGGTTTAAGCTGCGGTCACACTGGACTTTTCTCCAATAGACTTCCATTCATACGCACGCAAATGCATCAGACCAGAAACGCAAGCTTGTGCCTCAAGTTTGGCTGATCGCTGCGTTGGAAAGTTCAAGCTTGGTGAGCACTGCAAAATCGTATCACGTGACTGCGTAAGACCAATCGAGGTACATAACATAACATCTCTGGACAGAAATGTAAAACATGGACTGATCGCTCACTTTTTTAAATGTCTAATTATCTTGTTTAATCCCGCCCCTTTTTGCAGCACCGCTCAACAGAATTTCGCAAGCTCAAACGCGAGTCTGCAGCTTTAAAGGTGTGGAGTTGGGGTGATGGTGGAATGCTGAAACTTATAAAACAGAGGTAGGACATGCTTGACTATTTATAGGGGTGGTTCTAAACGGTAGAGCTGCACAATTAATCGCAAAAAAGATCATGATTTCCATTCAACCCCCTAGATTATCTAAATCCAGCGTTTCTACGATTCTGCCAATCATATTTTTAAGTTCAGGAGAGAAGCATAAAGGCGTTTGCACAAGTCTTCACATTGTTTTATATATATTCACATACTGTATTTATAAGATAATTTACCCAAAAATTTAATTTCTGTTTTCATGTAATGGTGTATTCATGGCCGCGAAATCACAAGTGAGCTGAGCATGAGCTGTTACCACAGAGAGGGCTTGTGCACGACTGTGAATGAAGTCTACTTTAGTGAACAGAACCTGCATAGGCTGTGAATAACAGGTAATAACGTTGTAAATAACATTCAGTATGTGGCACAGAATCGTTTGAGCCACTCAGGAAGTACATTGAGCATCATTTAAATAATCATATTGCAACATTTAAATAATCATATCGTATTATGAATAGTTGTATTCTGATTACTTTACGGTGCATTATTGACCAGAAACATTTTAAAGCCTATTCAAGTCCACCATTGCAAGTCTATACAAAATTGAGCACCTACATGTAATATTATTATTGTTGTTTTACCATTTGTTTGAGAAATAACAACAATAATAACCTACTCATATTAACCTTTATTTTACATCTACAGAATCGTGAGAAAATAGTGATCTTCATTTAAGAAAAAAAAAAAAAATCGTGATTCTCATTTTATCCAGAATCGTGCAGCCCTACTGAACAGGACTAGTCAAAAAGGTGAAGGATCCAAACTCAGCTTTATTTTAACAAAGAAATCCAAGTAATATCAGACAAAGGCATAAATAAGAAAAAACACAGAGAAAAACTCAAAAAATACTTTAAATGGTCAAGAAATTTACTTACAAAACCAAAATGATTCACGACAGAAAGGCAGGAGAAATGTAATACAAAAGCAAAGAAAAGACAGAACTAAACAGAATAACAACACACAGCTGAAATCAATAAATAAATCAAGAAAGCCAAGGAATTTTCTGTGCCCTCTAATGTCTAACATGGGCACTGCAGACTAGGGTTGTGGCAAGTGGTTTGGTATTAGCTCTGATTGGATAATCGAATGATTGTCAATAGAGAATTATCCTTGTCAAAATATCTGCGTGTCCTCATCCCGAAGGGAAAAAAAAATACTCATTCACTTGAGTAAATTTAAATTTTTGGGTGAACTGCCCCTTTAATCACATTCCCCCTTCCCTTTGTAATTATTAATCAATAGTGTCTAAATGCTTTGGTAATAAATAGACTTATTAAACTGACAATGTGCAAGTTTAGTTTAATTTCAAAAGAGTTCATTTGAGAGCATTTGATTGCAGTGGCCCTTATATTAATCGCAACACTCAAAAAATGATGTTTGTTCAAACTACTTATTTAAAATGAGCTGAACAACAGAATGAGCTGAACAACAGAATGAGCTGAACAACACAATTCTTGAGTTTTTCGTGACAACTTAATCATTTTATGTTCAATCCATTTAAATCGGTAGCAAATGAATAAGTATAAGTAAGAATTAATCGTTCATACTATACGTTTCTGTCTATTGTTTTATAATAAAAAAATAAGTGGTATGTGAAAAGACTAAAATAGTTGTTAGAAACATTCAGTATATGTGTGATAATCAGACTGCTTCTCCACAAACAAGGAGAGGGAGAAAATCACAAGACATTGTCTCAAAAATATAATTACAAATTTAAATTTCAAATTCAAAACATATACCCAGGAGATGTGTGGTGTTTGACATATTACTATTCTGTATTGCTCCAGGACTAATTCATGTTTGACACTTTCTTACAATCCCTCCAAAAAGCAGGAGGGTGCTTCACACAGGTGAGTGGGCTTGACAAACCACATGTAAAAACACTCTGAAAACAGTCCCACTTCCTTACTCTAATTAGCACTATAATTAGCCCTTTTGTGACAAAAGCTCCTGCTAAATGGCTAAATGTAAATCTCTTTTATGGAACTGTGCTTCACCAGACTCTAACCTGAGCACCATACAAGGTGAGCTACCGAGCAAACTGACCTTGCCAGAAAAGTTGTCAATGTGGTGATAAATAGTTGTCAATGTGGTGGCAAAGACATTCAATCACAAATCATAGACACTGTTAAGTTGTTTTGTTGAGTGAAGTTTAATTTTAAACTAATTTCGAGAGGAGCATGTGCGCATGATTGACCCAGCTGGTTCACATTAGCTAATCATGATCCTCCAATCAAAGGATCCCAAGTCACTATATATATCCTTATTTCCTCTCTACAACTATCTTCGTCTGGAAGAAACCCCCCTCCTCCCATTTTTCCACCTTTATCCAGAATGGGCGGCACGGTGGCCCAGTGACTAGCACTGTTGTCTCACAGCAAGAATACCAATGGCGTTGGGTCTTCACTGGGCCATCTGGTATTTCTGTGCGGAGTTTGTATGTTCTCCCTGTGTCCGCGTGGGCTTCCCCCGGGTTCCCCGGTTTCCTCCCACCATCCAAATGTGCTCTATATTATAGATAAAATAAGCCTAAATCTTTTTTATAATGTCTTACTCTCAGGAAGTTCACCTTGGCCTCAGCAGTGGGGGAGTTTCAGATCGACCTGAGACAACACGCCAAACAAACTATGTATAAATCGTGAGCTAAGTGTAAATTCTTGAAATTTATTTGGTGTTGTGCAAGGAGAACTGCACAAAATCCTTTATTAGTTGAGAATATCTTCCTGTAACTATCATTAGTGTGAAAAGGAGCAAAAGTTGTTGGCGTAGCAGAAACTGCAGTCAAACGTATGTTGAAGTATGTTTTTGCAGTTGTAAGCTGAGGCATGTATTTCCACCAAGCCTGTGTTGTTATGTGGATATGCAAGAGTGTCGAAACACCTGCTGCTCACTGTCAGCTTCAGAAAATCAACATCTGTTTTGTGCAACAAGGCTGCCGTTCAGGATGTGAATGCTGCCTATATGAAATTGAAGGTCCACATCCAGAGAAGGGATTTAATGCAGGTGGATGCCATTTCCTCAGCATTTTCCCCTGTCAGAAATTACATAATTGCATGAAAGTCAATCCACATACAGTATATGCATGATTTATAGTGTTCATATGAATCACACATGGAAGTGATCTGGTTATCCTTTGAAAGTGTATCCTTACAGAGAAAATGAAGGAACATAAACATCCTTATTGCATTCCTTTGTCACTTTTAAGATTCACCACATTTTTTTAATCTGTTAGTGTGAATTACATCACGCCAGGATTGCATAGCAATTTGCACTAAAAGTGTTTGTTGGCAGAGATGTTGTTGGCCGGGAGGCAAGAGAAAAGGAAAAAACGTCTTTAATATCTTCAATGCAACACTTCTCCAGGGATCAGGCCTGTAGCTTATCATTGAACCCTGACAACTTTTCATTTCCCTGGAAGGAGCGCACAGCAGCATGACATTGTTGTCTTTATTTACACATTTGTCTAGCGCCGCTTCTCTTGCAGAATAGATGCATTTGGGCTGTTTTTTACACAATGTGTCGGTGTTGTTATGCTCAAACACGTAGTCGAACATGATGGGAATTAGTTGTTTTTCTAGTGTCTGGCTGAACTGAATAGACAACCTTTTGTGTCTTACTAACAAAGCAAGTTGAAAGGTTTCATAAAGGAATGGAAGTTGCTTCTGTAACACTACATTTTGGGGAGACGAACAATTAACTTTTGGGGTTAAAGATGAGACATTTTGGTCTTTGCATCAAATTAAGCAATATATATTTTATATACACTCAAAAATGATGTTAGAAAAAGGACAACTCAATTGTTTTATGCTCAATCCACTTAAATTTGTAAAAACTAATAAGTTAACTTAATAATAATAATAATAATAATAATAATAATAATAATAATAATAATAATAATAATAACTTAATTTATTCATGTTGTCTCAACACAAATTGATCGTGTGGAGCCCGACATTTTTTACAGTGTACATTAAGTGTGTAGTTTGGTGTAACATCAACATATTTATATTTTATACTTATTTGAATATATAAAAATATTTAATAAGCGATGATACCACACAGGGCAGTGTGGTGGCGCAGTGAGTAGCGTTGTCACCTCACAGCAAGAAGGTCGCTTGTTCGAGCCCCAGCTGGGTCAGTTGGCATTTCTGTTTGGAGTTTGCATGTTCTCCCCGTGTTCACGTTGGTTTTCTTCGGCTGCTCCGGTTTCCCCTACAAGTCCAAAGACATGAGGTATAAGCAAATGGATAAGCTAAAATTGTCCGTAGTGTATGTGTGTGAATGGGAGGGTATGGGTGTTTCCCAGTGATGGGTTGCAGCTGGAGCATCCACTGCATCCAGCATCCACTGCGTAAAACATATGCTGGATAAGTTGGCGGGTCATTTCGCTGTGGCGACCCCAGATTAATAAAGGGAGTAAGCCGAAAAGAGAATGAATGAATGAATGAGGAAACTACACATTTCATATGTGAATCTGACCACAAAATCAGTCTCAATTTGCAAGGGTAGCCAAAATACATTAAATGCATCAAAATTATTAGGATATAATGTAAATATCATGTTCCATGACTATATTTTGTAAATTTCCAACTGTAAATATATGAAAACATAATGTTTGATTAGTAATAATCTGCATTAACTTCATTTAGAGAGCTTTAGAAGTTATTTTAATCTTCATTCATTTTCCTTCGGTTTAGTATCTTATGTATCAGGGGTCGCCACAGCGGAACAAAACCGCAAACTATTCCAGAATATGTTTTATGTAGCGGATGGCCTTCCAGCTGCAACCCAGTACTGGAAAACATACACTCTCTCATTCACACACACACTCATACACTCCGGCCAATTTAGATCATCCAAGTCACCTATAGCGCATGTCTTAGAACTATGGGGGAACCAAAGCACCCGGAGCGACCTTCTGAGCGACCAGCAGATAATGTTGGCACCAGCGTAATGTTCTTTTTCCTGCAGTCACTGATCCACAAAGCGAAAGCAGACTCCAACCTTAAAGGGGTGCTCACCTGATGTGCCACACACATGACACTTAAGCCGAGTTCAGACTGCATGATTTTAGCTCTGATTTAGAATAGCCGACAGGAAATCGCAGACAAATGCCTGAAATCACAGGCAAATCGGTGCTCGTTCACATAAGTGACAATCACACAGTATGAACTATCAAGGACGCGATCTGAGAGAATTGCAGATGAGTCGCCGACACCCGTGAGATATTTGGCATGCTAAATATCTGGAGCTGTCGGTGATTCAAATCATGCCCATACCTGTCAACCCTCCCGTTTTTCCCGGGCTTCTCCCAATTTTTACAGTTCTGTCATCTTGTAAAGGTATTTTCCCGTATTTCTCCCGTATTTTTTATCTTTCTGTGAAGAGCCGATCATCCCTATATGCAATCTATTCCGCCGAACCACCAGGAGCCGCCCCTTGCTCTTAAATGTAAACCTGTTCTGTGCTTTCATTTTATTAAGACATGAAAACACTTTGAAATAGACATAAAAACGGCACAATTCATTTTCTTTTCATTACAGGCACTGCCCCTATGCAATCCTCGAAACAGTCAGTTCATGTAACGATGCATGACTGTCAGCTGATGCGCTCCATAGTGATGAATAGACGCTGTTTCTCAAGCGGATTCTGTACGTACGCGATTTGATTCTTGGGTTTTGGGTGCGTGTTTGAACAGACATATACATGTCATCATCATCATAATAATGATAATAATTGTAATAATAATGGCGGTTCATTCCGCTGTGGCGACCCCAGATCAATAAAGGGACAAAAAGAAAATGAATGAATGAATAATAATAATAACAACATCTAGACATGTCGATCTTGTTGGGTTTTCTTTTAAACACAACAAATTTTGTCTTAAATGAGCATAAACAGTTAGGAAAGCAATCAAATGCTTTCATTATAGATCTGTGCATTTTTAAAGTGACACCTCTGTTATTTAATGTATACAGATTGTTTAAATTATACAGTGGAGAAAAGATGAATGAGATGTGATAACTTGATTCAATTTCTTTATAATAGCTTATAATTTTAATTAGCTGAACTGTTTGCTAATTTATTTGCAGCTTTTTCTAACGTATACTGATTATTATATCCTTTGTAAATGATAATAAAACGTATTACTGACCGTTTCAGCAGTTTATTTACTCTAAAACAGCTCCAGATTAACATATTTCCTATCATATCCCTTAT
Source organism: Danio aesculapii (assembly GCF_903798145.1). Classification (NCBI taxonomy): domain Eukaryota; kingdom Metazoa; phylum Chordata; class Actinopteri; order Cypriniformes; family Danionidae; genus Danio; species Danio aesculapii. The sequence goes on along the minus strand of NC_079451.1, from coordinate 39,917,814 downwards.
TTTCACATCCCAATGTTGACAGGTATGCATGCCGTGTGAAATGTGTTCTGACTGAAAATAACATCAGCGATCACCTACAGCCAATGAGAGAGCAGCATTCACTAGTATGGATTCCTGCAGGCCAGCGGGAGGCTGGGGGAGAAGTTTAAAGCGCTCATTTTTGGTTTATTTGGACCCAAGAAATGGAGGAAAAACTAATGGGAATTTGGCAGGAGCACCGTGTCTGTTTGACGTGTCATCTGAGCAGTATCACAACCGGGTCGAGTTGAGTTGAGGAGAGATTTTTAATTCTCTTCAACAGCCAGGTGAGCAACACAAGTTTCTAAAGTAAACCCTTCTTTTTTCATTATGTAGTTAATAACGAAAGATATATTACGTGACCTCGCGTTGTTTCAATGTCACTTCTCACGTTTGTTTGGTTGTAAGACGTAGTTTGGACAAAGATGTCTGTGATTCTTCCTATTTTAAAGTCATGCAGTGTGAACTCTCCTGTCGCCGATCCATCCTACAGTGTAAACACAGCACAGACAGAATGCTAACCCAGATAGTCATGCAGTGTGAAAATATCCATGACACGACTACTTGGAAAATTATGCAGTCTGAACTCAGCTTTAAAAGTAACACACACCAGATGCGCACATTTGCATGTTATTTAAAAAGAGGTTTTTCAGATGACGCTCTGTGCCGCAGTAGAATTATGAACAGTAGCTGCGTCCCAAATCGCATACCAAATCGCACTATTCTACGCCATTTTATAGTATAAATAGTGTAAGTAGTGCGTTCACATTGAAAACTCTAAAAATAATAAGTGCACTTTAATTACCCGGATGATGCACTCATTCAGCCGGTAAAATGAAGTGTGTAATGATGGACACTTCACGCACTTAACGACCCCAGCTTTGCTCATGTACCGGAAGGGGCGGAGCTATCGAGCGCACATGTTGGATAACTTTGTTTATTCTTTATGGTGAAAGCAAAATTCTCCTACGAGAGTGATTATAGCGCCTCTCGATGGTGAATGCGGTTATACTCATGGCAGGTATTTTCTGATGGTTTGGTTATTTACTTTACTGATTTGGCAACCGCCAAACGTCATCAAGGAAACGGTTTGAATTTCTATTTGTAAAAAAACATTAGAGCTCCATTTGGGACAACACTACCTGCATATACTATGCTGTTGAGTGTGTAAGTGCATAAGTACATAGTGTGTATAGTGTGCCATTTGAGACGCAGCTAGTGTCTTGAGTCGTAGTCAACGACTTGCATACCCTGATATATGTTGACAATTCTAAAATGAATGGCGCTGTGTCGTGTGGCGCATTCGGTGTGCGACTCCCTTTACGATAGTCTTGTTGCAGATAGTTACAACCCTTTTTGCATCCTTGTTGAAACTCACACTGCTAGCGATCAAAGATTTATGTTAATTTGGCAAGCTGAACGCATTCTGTACTGTACAGGAGACATGGAGGAGATTGATTGACAATGGTCTACAGCCAATCAGGACGCAGTACACAAAGCGCTGTAAAAAAAAAGCATGTCAAATTGCACTAAAAAACATCTGCGAAATTGTGAGGCCACGAAAGGTGAACTGTGCTATAGCGAAGGACCACTGTAAAAGAAATGCTTTCAGTTTAAGTACATCGCTGTTGTAGAAAAGTACCTTAAAACAAAAACAAACCATCCCATAAAAACAAAGGCCACTTTGAGTGCATGAGAAAACGACCTGGCAGCCAACAGAAAGAGCACTTCTATTCAGCCCTAAACCCAATTTGTGCATTTTACACCAGCATTATTTTCTGGTGTGTCTGGCCATGTAAGATAACACACTTTCTGTTGTGGAGCTAATAAGAATATATGAACATTGCTGGCCAGGGTCGGTTTGGAGGGTTGTCACAGGGTGAGAACGGCACTTGGGCAAATAAACACGAGCAGACAGAAAAAAAAGCTTGCAAATGCCAAGGCACAGGATCCTCTCGGGTGAAGTCGTCCTCTCATTGTATCCCTGAGTACACTGGTTAACATGCAGTACAAACAAATACTCTATGGGAAAGAGAAGCAGAAAATCCTCAAACTCTGCTCTGCACTCTGCTCAAGGTGATTTAGTTAATGGTTAAACGGGAAAGAAAGATGTAATGCTATGCACTATAAAAGAGCAACATGGCGGAGAGGCTCCTTATTTTATGCATTATGCCTGGCTGAAAGTTCAATATGTCGCCATATTAACTTTAAACCCATCTTTATCCTGTTAGTTTAGCAAGAGTAAGAGCTGTCTTTGCCAATTAAGGTGGCATTTTACAGCCTCACCCAGGAAGAGTTCAAGATGAATACCATTTAGAATATTATTTTATTGCCATACAACCTTTGCAGAACAGCAGCATGTTAAGTGGCTGCTTGTAGTATATGTAGGGTTAGGGATTTGCACAAACTCTTAACCATATTGTACTGTGGTGTGTAGCTTGCTCAGTAGTGTTTTTGCCATGAAAATTATTGATTTGTGCAGCTTTTGTGCAGCTTGTGAAGAATAAAAATCAAAAACTGCTCAGATATGCTTATTCTGCATCAAATTCATCTTGACCAAAGACTATAGAATACACAAGACTTGTATAGTTTTGAATGGGGAAAAGTGCAAAGATCAATTTAGCGACGGAGGCCCCGCCTTCTTGTAAAGAAGCCAATCACTGATTTCTATAGACTGATGATTATACGGGGGAGGGGCTTGGTCCAGACATGTGTTCTTTGTAGTTTAATTGTTATGAACCCTCTGGGGTCTTGGTAGATGTCCTGTGATATAGTGAATACTTGCCTCACAGACGTGAGAAATATATCTACATAAAGCTTGAAATCTCTACTTTTAAACAAAATGTTCGCTGGTTCTGTAGTCTGAATGAAATGATCCTGTCTGACCTCATTATTTTAAATGAAATCCCACCTCCGCCATTCAAATGCAAATCACATGATAGTAGTAACTGTCACGGTTGCTGTCGTTTTGGAAGATTTGTTGTTGGGAATAAGTTGGAAATTACCTCAGAAGACCAGTCAAGTTTGGACACTGGATTTTTCAAAGGAGGATATTTGTATTTACATAGTTTGATTGACAGGATGACATCTGATTGTGGTCTTCAGAAACAGTCATAAATTAATTTTGTCATAAATGGTATCATGAATTTGTTCCTATTGGGTGTTCATGCACATTAGCTTGTGCAACCTAAAAAAAAGCATTTTTTTTCTGTGATTCAAACAATTAGAATCAAAGTTTAAGAGGCAGTTTTTATTCAATTCCAAGGATTATAATGAAAATTCCAAGGATTCCAAATATAAAGGTTAATCGTAAGCTTAGCAAATGGTTTTGGAGAATTTGATGTTTTAAGTAGAGATAGGAGCTTTACTTGAATGCTCAATAAGCTCAATAAGCATTTCAAACTTGGCCGCCGAGTGAAATTTGACTTTGTCCACACTTGACTTTATCCAGACATGACAGTAAAGACTTTTACAATATTAGAATCTTTTTTTTAAATGCTGTTCTTTAGAAATTTCTATTCATAAAATAAGCAAAAGCAACAAAAATATTAAAATTCTTTAAGAAAGTTTTCATTTTTTGTCATTCTATTATTTTCTGGGGTAATAATTCTGACTATATAATATAATAATAATAATAATAATAATATAAAAAAATATATAATATAATATAATTCAGTCAGAATTTTTTCTAATTTGCCTAGTTAACCTAATTAACCTAGTTAAGCCTTTAAGCTGTATAGAAGTGTCTTGAAACATATCTGGTAAAATATTATTTACTGTCATCAGGGTAATAATAAAATAAATCAGTTATTAGAGATGAGTTATTAAAAATATTATGTTTAGAAATGTGTTGAAAATGTCTTCGCTCCGTTAAACAGAAATTAAGGGAAAAATAAACAGGGGGGCTAATAATTCTGACTGAAAACTGTGTGTGTGTGTGTGTGTGTGTGTGTGTGTGCGCGTGTGTGTGTGTGTGTGCATATATATATATATATATATATATATATATATATATATATATATATATATATATATATATATATATATATATATATATATATATATATATATATATATATATAGTGAGGGAGCCGTAGGTGAAGACATGGAGGCAGAATGAATCCAAACGCTGAAGGTTTATTAAACAAACCGTGTACGTCAAGCACAGGCAGAATCATAATCGTAGTCAGGCGAAGTCAACAAACAAAGAGGCAGTCCGAAAAAGCAAACAAGGCAGAGTCCGAAATCCAAAAGGCAGTAGTCAATAAGGCAGGCAAAAAGGTCATTACACAATGGCAAACACAATAATATAAAAACGCTCGGTAAGGCAGTGAAACTGGCAAGACTTTGCAAAGAACAGACATTAACAGTGTGCTTATAAATGATGCCTACCAGGAAGTAGCACTGAGGTAGTACCCAGTCAATATTCGGGAGGGAACTACCTGAATGGTCATCCGCCACATTCGTTACATATATGATTATAATGTTATTCACACAATTAAATGGCTCTTTTAAGAACTCTTATGAAATGGTACAGCAACAAAAAAAGAAGAGATGCAAAAACCTGTAAGTGCTCTAAGTGCCGAAAAATTAGCATTTTTCTCTGGCTGTTGTTTGTAGTTTCAGTCATTTTAATGTCATGGCAAAGAATAGGTTCTGTTCATTGCCCTCATAGTGAAATAACTGAACATAAACATAGGAGGCTGAGAAAAAAGGCACATTTTAGAGGAAAATTTCAGATGGCACTTCAAGGTTATCGCGTCTGAACTCTTTAAATGATTTCCTTAGGTTAATATGTTAATTTGGCAATGTTGTTTATTTTTATTTTTCTGGCTAATGATATGTTTTAATGCTAAAAAATACAAATAAAGACTGTGTATAAATGTGTATGACTGCATTCAGCAATTCAGTCTGTGTGTTTGGCAGGACATTTCTTCCAGAAAATTAATAAACAGCCACAGAACTAAAACCCCCATCCTAATGTTGGAATTAGAGCATTTACACATTTCTGATTATGTAGCTGAAGTATAAAAGATAACAATGAATATCATTACAAAAATGGCTAGAGGACCATAATAGTGTCATTTGTGCTCCAAATGAGAAACCAAGCTTGATTGAGTTTAATTTCGCATGACAGTAAATGTTGTAAAAAGCGCTCGTCTGCTTTTTGCAGCAGTAGAATGTTCAGTAACTCCCACCAGGGCCACATAAACAGCCTGCATCACTTTTAATCGGTAAACAAAAGCCTACATCCGTAAGCTTCACAAACAGAGCGATAAACGAGGAAATACCAGCAAAACACAAAGCTATTGTCCGCCGGGGTGTTTGATGAGGAATCTGCCTTGACCCGTACAGCCCTTGCTGCAAGCACATCTAAATCCACTTGTGCTCTGCAGATTGATGAAAAGGCCTCCAGGTGAATGTGTCCACTGATTTGTCTGCTTTGTTTAATATGGAAGGGGCCATATGCAGAGAAGCCAGAGGTTTATCATGGTGATTAATGCATTTAGGGCCGTGACAGTCTCTCTCAGCATCGTGCTGTTTTCACTCAATTCCCTCGGCGCTTCTACCTTTATCCTAATGCTAATGACATGGGCTGTCAATTTAACATGTTAATTTAAGGTAATTTATTATATATTTAAAATGCCTCCATTATGCTTCATTATTTATGAAGTCCCTCATTTTATTTTGGAAGGCTCCTAGACAGTTTATTTTTCATATACACTCACCGGCCACATTTGCCCCATTGACTTCCATTATAATGACATTTTTTGATTGCGAAGCAATGACACCATATAATCATGCATTCCTGATTGTTGGTGGTTTTCACTGCTGGGACGAGGTACAATTTGTGATGAACTGGTATGTTCCTCTCAAATTTGGTATGCTAAAACCAACATAGGCTCATTCTGAAAACGTAGCACTACGTGTGGTGTATTTATAAACTAATTTCGAGAGGATTACATGCTTATGATCAACACGGCTGGCACCTCATTATGACGAATGAGGTCATAACCAGAGTTTTTCACTCCAGTTATCTTCATCTTGAAGTTTCCCCCCTTCCACCCCTACTTCCCACCCTTTTTTCCAATAGGGCGACACGGTGACCCAGTGGCTAGCACTGTTGCCTCACAGCAAGAACACCGCTGGTCCAACCTCCAATGGGGCCAGTTGGCGTTTCTGTGCGGAGTTTACATGTTCTCCCCGTGTTCGCATGATGACATTGTTTTATAAACAATTTATTGAATCTGTTTTATATTTCTCCATTGTAGCTTGGTACGGTAATCTGAGTGTATCAAACAAGAACAGGTTGAGTAGTCTGGTGAAGGTGGCAGGCAGGGTCATTGGTTTTAACCAAACTGGTCCAACGGTAATTTACAATACTAGTGTTTTAAAGAGAGCTCAGGGTATCCTATGCACCCTGGATCACCCGTTGTACTCTGTGTTTCAGCTTTTGCCATCAGGACGTCGTTTTAGAGTTCCTTTTTTCAGGACAAATAGAGTCAGAAATTCTTTTATAATGGTGGCCATTAGGTCATTAAATGAGTCCAGGTGGGAGGGAGATGCACCTTCAATATGATGTATTGGATGTTGTGGAGTAATATTTTATTAATGTGTACATGGAACTTCGCCTGTGTTACGGCACCTTGCTGCAATTTTAGTTTCCCTAAACGGGATAATAAAGTTAAGTCTGAGTCTGAGTCTGGGTTTCCCCGGTTTCCTCTCACTGTCTAAAAACATACATCATAGCCAATCGACTAAACCAAAAAGTTTTCGAGACCTACCTGAGCTCAAACTCCCCTCTCGCCCTTTTAACGGGAGGGAGCCCCAGGCTTGAGAACATTACGAGGTCAGGGCTCTCTCCCGGGACAGCATGCCAATTACGCTTTATTGATTATAAGCTAAGTGTGAACTCTTAAAATACATTTCTGGAGATCACAAATAATGTAGCCAGAAGTACGTATGAAGTTTCATCTTTAAAACGAAGGCTACGCAGCGGTATGACGCTGTTCCTTTTTGCACTTACCAGCTGACCGCTTACCTCCATATGGACGGCTTTCCTGCTCTTATTAGTTAGTCCAGTAGCTCGTCATGTACGTCAGCAGACTTGAGACGCAGACAGGAGTTAACCATGATGACGGGGTTCAAGTGCAGAGAAGAACGATTCCATAAAGTGGGTGAGACAAAAAACAAAAGCCAAAAAATAAAATAAACAAGTAAATAACAGGATGAGAATGTGGAAAATCTGAAACGTGATAAAAATCAGTTGAAGGATTTTCTTTTTCTGGATTGCTTTTTAAAACTGTTGGTTGGGTTTAGGGAAGGAGGAGGGTGGTCAGTTGATCGGTCAGTCAGTTTGTCGACAGTCAGTGGACAGCGGCCTCTGGTGGATTTACATGAGAACTGCAGGAGCAAATAGCACTCATGAGAGAAGTTTGAGATCTGAAAATGCGTACACAGCGGCCTCTGGTGGATTCGCGAAAACAAAAACTGCAAAAAAACGAAGCTCCTGGGACGTATTTGCCGCTCTCCACAAATGTATATATTGGTACGTTTTCAGAATGAGCCTGGGTTGGCTAAAACTGTTATGCTTTGCTATTGGAAATGGAAGTAAATCCATACCATATTGCAATTTACCGAAACAAGTGAAAACAAGCCATTACAACACAGCCAATCCCTCATTACAATTTCTACATTTTAGCCCTGGAAGCTTTGTAATACAGTGATGCAAACAGTAATGAAGGCGTTATTCAAGCGTGAGACCTCATCCTTTGGATTTGCTTTCACAGCACAGAAAATTGCCTCATTTGGACACATTGACAATGCAAACCAGACTCTTCCAGACCCTCAGCTACAATTACAGTACTTGAGGGTCAAAGCAGATGTCATTCACAGACAGCCCTTGTAGACAATAAACTGGAATTGATGCAAATTTGTGACAAACCTATCTAGATTTGTGCAAGAAGACATTACTGTTTACTCCTTTCAGCAGTTCAGAATCACTTTTTACCTTTTTAGACAACAACTCTATTTATCTGCACATTATGAAACATTCTGTTGTTTATATATATCTGGATCGTATGTATTTATTATCCACAAATTGACTTGCATTTAAAGAGGTCTTATTATGCTTTTTATACTTTCAACTTTTCTAAAGTTGCTCTTTTGTACATGAAAAAGATCTGCAAAGACAAATAGGAAATTACTCCAAAGAGATGCCATCTATATATTAGTAAGCACTGTTTCCAAACGTCTTCTGAAGTCTTATGCTGTTCACATCAGACGCGGCATTTGCAGATTAATCGCACTCTTCACGTGTAAATAGACGAGTGAACATTTTAAGTTTACTCGCTTCATTTGTGCGTCAAATTCACTTCACAATAGATGCGGATTCGCGTCATGGGCAGGGCTTCTGTCTGCCCGGTGACTAGCTTTGTTGCTAAATAGCTAACATGGACTTTATTGAGAGAATAGCTGTGATTATGTACTTTAGGAAGGCTAAAAAACAGCTTCGATTCGTTTGGCGTGGTGTCTGAATCCACTAGATCCATACAGAGGTGCACCGGCTCACCAGCTCTGTGAGTTCATCAACTCCTCCAACTTCACCTGGATGATGGAAGCTTTCAGCGGTGCTTCTGACTGAGCCGAGACCAGTTTGATGAACTGTTGTCTGGTGTCGGCAGGAGGATTTTCCCCCCGGGAAACCAACAACAGGTGCTGTCATAACCACACCCCTACAAGTGAAAGCTCTTGATTGGCTAATGTGGCGCGATTGTCCGTTGAAGTTCGCGCAAAATGCTCAACTTGCGCCAATTCATTCATGCGAATCGCAATATTCGCGCGTATCATGCCGCAGGATGTCTATTCGCGTCTTTGCATTGACATAACATGTAAATCACTTGCGCTTGATGTTTCATCCGTATCTGGTGTGAACGCAGCATAAAAGACGCTGTTTTACAGATGTAATATACGGATACACATCTCTAACCACCGAGCACAATCTGCAAACTATCTTCATGCCTGTGCATTCAGAAAACTGTGTCTGGAATTTACACTGACAAGGCTTTACAATGCATGCATATGTTTTGTTTGTTATTGCAGGAGTAACTGAAGCACAAGCTGTAAAAGCTCCGCCCACTTCAGGAATGGGGTGGAGCAGTAGCTAATTTGCATTTAAAGAGACATGCAAAGACGATGTGTTTTTGCTTACACTCAAAAAGGGGCATTCGCAACATGCTCAAATCAATAGTCTGTGAGGTATTTTGAGCTGAAACGTCATACATCTTAAATTACATCTTGTAAAAGGGGCATAGTAGGATCCCTTCACAAATCCCAACAAGGAATTGTTTAATAAATTCCTGCATTTGGATCATGTTTTAGTTGCATCTCAAATGCTGTAAATGCGTTTTTCTCCAATGCCAGCGAAATACAACTTAGATCATTTGAATCTTGGGACTGTGTAGGTTTCTTTCAGCCTGTGTGTGTGTGTGTGTGTTTTATTTCATCGTGTATCATCTTGTGTGCTCACTGTACTGTACTGCTGACAGCACTGCTTTCTAATCAGAACCCCCTCATTTACTTCAACTATAATTTATCCCACTGGGGCCCCTCTTTCCAAAAGGGCTTCGGAGACTTAACACCAAAGCAAGCCAAATATCCATAAGCAAGAATGTTGTTAACAAAATTTCGAGGGGCACGCTTTGTTCTTTTAACAGTGTTTGGCTGAATAAATGACCTCGTCAGTGTCTGGAAGCTTAGTTTGGGAGGTACAAAGATGAAGACTTGCTGTATTGCAGTTTTTGTGCTTTTAATATATTTTGTTATGCAAATAGACTCTGTGTAGTCAGCCAGCGGTTGATTTATAAAACTAAGGCCTTAGATATGTGTCGATGTATGTGAATATACAGTTGAAGTCAGAATTATTAGCCCCCCTTTGATTTTTTTTTTCTTTTTTAAATATTTCCCAAATTATGTTTAACAGAGATAGGAAATTTTCACAGTATGTCTGATAATATTGTTTCTTCTGGAGAAAGTCTCATTTGTGTTATTTCAGCTAGAATAAAAGCAGTTTTTAATTTTTTTAAATCCATTTTAAAGTCAAAATTATTAGCCCCTTTAAGCAAATTTTTTCCGACTGTCTACAGAACAAACCACCGTTATACAATACCTTGCCTAATTACCCTAACCTGCCTAGTAAACCTAATTAACCTAGTTAAGCCTTTAAATGTCACTTTAAGCTGGATAGAAGTGTCTTGAAAAATATCTAGTCAAATATTATTTACTGTCGTCATGGCAAATATAAAATAAATCAGTTATAAGAAATAAGTCATTAAAACTATTTCCAAATTGGGGGGAAAAAACAGGGGGGCTAATAATTCTGACTTCAACTGTATATAGGGGCTCAAAAATTATTAACACGGCTTGTACACCATACTGTAAAAAGCTATTTGTCACCTTATCAAACCCATTGCTGTTCAATTGTTTATATTTAATATTGTTATTTTGATTATTTGATTATTGATTATTGATTATTATTTGATTATTTGATTATAAACATTAAAGTTGTCAACTTAAAAGTTACAAGTTTACTTTTTTAGGTTTACTTTTTTAAGTTTACTCTTTTTATTTTGTATGTTAAGGAAAGTAGATTTTATTTCTGAAATATTTATTTTAATTTTAAGTTTATTTTAATTACGTGTCTCAAAACTACAATTTTTGTTTACAATATTAGTGACTTTTTTATATCATTACAATAAATAAAGTTATTAATGGTAAGTTTGCACTTGATTTGTTATTAGTCCAAATACTTTTTCCATAGCATCTAATTTTTTTAAATGTTTATTATTAATTTCAAACATCAGAATCAGATCTTATGTTTTTAAATGACATCAAATCAAGCTGCACTTAATTATTTAGTCAGTGAAATCCAAAAACTGACAAGGTATTTCACAGAAAGTCAGCAATGTGAAAGCATTACCTTGATTATATCATTATGCAATCACAGTTGCCGCCTGGATTAACAATACTTCAGTAAAGTGTACGACTGTTTGATCACATCAATTTTAAATCCTGTCTACGGCGTAAAACACTTTTTAAAAATCAGAAAGCATCAGAAAGGCCTCAGAAAGCCACTCTGGTGAGGGGAAATATCTGGCAGCGTTTGACCGAGCACCCAGACACCACTGAAAATAGAGCAGCTCCTGTGTGTGAGAGAAGAATTAGACTCCCTGCCTAATTGAGTGAGGTGTTTACTGCAAATTAATTACAAAACAACCTCGTAATTAGATTCAGAATCATCCTCCTCAGAGACAAAGACACAAACACAAGGAGACTGGTGTTAGAGGAGTGTAGAGAA